>NC_135088.1:5565000-5767500 GCF_051107435.1 Chaetodon auriga
ACACACTTTGAAGCTGTGCAGTAAATCAGACATTGTCAAGGGCAACCATATTGTGTTCATAATTTATTGGTGTGTGTGTGTGATTGGCCTCGTATTAGAGAGGTCACACACACAGCCTGACAGTACAGTCGCGATCAGGTCATGATTAGTGGTTGACTCCTCTGTGTGTGTGTGTGTGTGTGTGTGTGTGTGACCTCTCTAATACCTGTAATAACAGGTGCAGCTTCTCTAGCTTCTATCTGCTGCCGGTGTGACAACACAGTTCACAGCAGGTGAGTTTCCACCCACCTGTTTTCATCGGTACACTGACGGTGTGCGTTAATCATGTGACCGTCACTCGTCTCTAGAAACATCAGGTGTGTGTGAGGAGGATGAGGAGGCCGTAACCTAAACAAAAAAACGTTCAACATTTGTTGTGGGTTCATTTTGTTGTGATTGACAGTAATAAATAATGAAAATGATGATATAATCACCAGGCCAGGTGACACCACCTGATCAATATCATGGTTAATGATCATGTTCAGTAAATAAAAGACATGTCCACTGTCCACCGTCAGTCTATTATTTTCTTTACCTCCATCAAACTACATACACACACATTCAGTGTGTATGTGTGTTTATTGAACTGGTTTCACTGGTCAAACTGGGAGCAGTGTTTCTGAACTCTGACCGTTCATGAGAGTGTGTGTGTGTGTGTGTGTGTGCGTGTGCTACATAAAGGACATTTTTGTCCCAATTTAATTAAGTGTGCCCCCCCCCCCACACACACACGCACACGTTACTGAGGAATTTAATTTACTCTGTGTGTGTGTGTGTGTGTGTGTGTGTGTGTGTTTCTCAGACCTGTCAATCAAACACTGACCTGTGTATACCCCCAAGACTCTGTGTGTGTGTGTGTGTGTGTGTATTGTTGTTTATGTGCCTCAGTGCTGTCCAGATAAAGTTTATTGTCGTTGTTGTTATTATTAATATTATTGTTATTATTTTTGTAGTTGTTATCATCATTTCTGACCTAGGCTACTTTCGGGGACACATTTCAGACTGAAGACCAGTAAATCAGGGACAGACACTACGTCTCCTGTAGGGGAAAAAGCAGATTTTTGGCTCAGGGGTCAAAGTTTTGGGGAGGTTAAAGGTTAAATTCCAGTTTGGGTACATGATTGTTGAGTCCAGCAGAGGCAGAGGTAAACACCTGTTGTTGTTTTGAAAATGGGTTTCCAACCCGTGAGGACCCGCCATCACTGCGGGGACCGTGGATCTGAACCAGACTGCTGGTTCAGGTCTCGGGGTCCAGGTCGGACCTTTAGTCATGCCAGTTCAGGTTTGGGTGAGGGTCTAGAGATTCTGCGTGTGTGTTTATGGCAGGTGTGGTAATCACGGCAACCATCGTCATGACAACACGACATCATCATCCTCGATCTGCAGAATCAAAACTAACAAACGAAGAAAACGAAGACGATCACATATGTATTGTTTATAAAGGTTACGATGGAATAAATCTTTAATATTTGACGTTATCTCGTCATCATCATCATCATCGTCATCATCATCATCATTTTTTCTTGACTGATTGATCGTTTTGTCATAAAATGTAAATGTTTGTTGCAATTTCTCATAAAGAAAAGCTTCACGTTTAAAACTGATCGATCGATTGATGTACTTTGAGACGTTATCAATACATTATTGTCATTGTTGAATAGATTTATTTTTATTAGTATTTATTGTCTGAATATTTACTTACACATGAAACAAAGTAATCCAGAGACCAAACGCTGGTTTTACTGGTTGAACTGATGTTACCAGTTCAGCTCTTCCTGTTTCCTTTGATTATATTTCACATGTTGAATAAATTATTTTGAAAAATGTTTTGTTTCATTTGATTTCTTTCCTCTTTTTTTCTGCTTTAACTTTAATTCCTGTCCTGATTTCCAGCTGTCGTCTCTTGTCTTTAAAGACGTTTCAGTAGCTTCTCTCTCAAACTCGTCCTCTCGGAGTCTCTGATGAACGTTGCGTCTCTTAAAGTCGTCCCCAGGGACGATCGACATTGAATATGAAAGGCCTTTAGCGGAGAGTGAGCGAGCGAGGAGATGAAACAGATTAATTCATGAAGTTAAAACATGAGATTAACCTGGAATATTAATGCTGATCGGAGACGAGGAGGAAGGCCAGTATTGATGAATTATTGATGGCTCTCAGTTTATGGTGGAATCCATTTTAACTCCATCAGGTGGTCAGCGGCTGTCAACCCCCCACCCGCCGTGTTTCTAATGTTCTGTCCCTCCTCCAGCTCTCGACCAGGTCGTCCTCCGAAGCGGACCCTCGCCGTGGCCGCGATGACCGACGGCTCCAGACTCCTCCAACATGGCCTGATAAGCCCCGCCCTGCTGTCTCAAACAGGTGAGTCAAACAGGAATTTTAGGACTGTTGTGCCCCAAAGTGAAATAAAACCACAGAAGAAGATAATTTTCAGAGAGAAGGAATCTGTGTTTAGATTTTAGTACTTGTAGTACTATGAGGGTGATAGTATTTATGGTGGCTCTACTACCTCAGGCAATGGTATGCATGCTAATATGCCATGTAATTATTATAGTATCATCGCAGTCATCATTAATGTTGTCAGTAGCACCTGGGCTAACCTCAGAGGGAAAGTCATGTGAGGGTCATGTGACGCCTTCATGACTTAACATTAAACAAACAAACACGGTCAGAAGTCTGTCGTGATTGGCCTGCTGTGAACTTCTCACATACTAGCTTTTAGCAGGTTTTAACAGGCAGTCGAGAGCCATTAACCAATTACAGCGGTCCGTTGAGAGTCATTAGCCAATCACAGTCAGCTTTGCCCATTTCTGCCCCGCGACTGCTGAGTCACTGGCTGCTATGGAGAGCTGCACCGCTCTGTATCCACAGGCAGACCACAGCTTAGAGGCTAAAACTTACCATGAAAAATACTCAAAAAGTACAAGTTGTAGTTAAAGCTGCAGTAGGTGACTTGTATAAAAGTAATTTTTTTTGTCATATTTGCTAAAACTGTCCCTATGCCCAGACAGCAGTATATGAAACATGTAATCTGTGAAAAAAAACAGCCCCATTGGTCCCACCTACTTACCTACCACCTAGAATTGTGTTGGTTCAAATTTTCAGGCTAAGTCTGCTCTCTTCTTGATCTTACCTACTGCAGTTTTAAAGATTACTTCACCGAACGTCCTGAGTCTGTACTGAAGACACTGACGTCATGTTTGTGTCTATAGCATTTACAGGAGAGCCATCGAAGGTTAAACTCTGCCATCACCTCAGTCAGACGTGTCGACTCAGGTGATTGGTTCAAAAACAGGAAGTCACAAACAGTTTCTTCTTTTTGACTCTGGACCAGCAGGCGGACCCTCCAAAGTCTGAGAAGCTCTTCAGACCAAATAAAATCAGTCCACATACGTGTTGTCTGTCAGGGCGCTGATCGGTGAAGTTCAGTCATTTTTCGAAATTAAAGTTCGACAAAGTGTTTTTAAGAATGAGGTTTCTGCATGATTTCCTCTTATCGCCAAAGGGATGGAGACCAAACGTCACAGCGACCCCGATGATATGAGTATACGACAGGATACTGCAGAATTACTGCAGTGTATTGTGCCTTCATGTTTCTACAGAGGGGACGAGTTTTACCCTGAATTCAACCTGTCAGGCAGCTCGGACTCCTGTTTATTCACTGAACCAATAAGATCAATATGATTTAATTCTACAGAGCTGCAGGTTTCTGTCTGCCATCACACACTGTGTGTGTGTGTGTGTGTGTGTGTGTGTGTGTGTGTGTGTGTGTGTGATTAGAGCTATAATTAGCACGCTTAATTAGTAGATGTCAAAATGACTGACAGATTGGAGTCTGACCTGAAGCACTCGTGTGTGTGTGTGTGTATGTGTGTGTGTGTGTGTGTGTGTGTGTGTGTGTGTGTGTGTGTGTGTGTGTGTTCCTCTGGGCGACAAGTGTCAAGAATTTCATGTCGTCTTCAAAACGCTGGAAAGAAAAGCTGCTTAAGAAGATCACAGAAATGTGTGAGCGTTTGTAAGTCGATCCTGATTCTTCCTGATGAAACGTCACAGTGATGTCACAGCCAGAGATCTGGCTCTAATTGGTTACTTGTCTTCAGACTCTCTTCGTGTCTTTCTAGTTAAAACGGAAACAGATGTGTCAGAGATACGTGAATCAGAACAGTATGTGACCCATCTTTAGTGACGTGGATTTGAGTTTGTGATGAAGTCCTCTCTCTCTTTTAGCTCTGGTTCTGGTCTCCTCCAGGTCCTGAGGGAACTATCTGCTCTTTAGCTGCTAAACGCTAAATGTTCACGAGCTGGTCTCTGACTGAGTCTGCCTGCTGTTTACTGCTCAGCAGGAATTGAACTGAGGCTTTTTACCGCTTTTATTCTGAAAACGACGCAATGTTAGTGAACCTGATCAGAGAAGTTTGTGTCTGACAGATAAACGATGAGCTGAACGTCACAATGAAGCTGCATCGAGTTGAGGGAAACTACAGTCGGGTGGTTCTCTGTGGTTTTGTCACTATAAGTGACACCTTGCATAACGAGCAGTCATGTAGTTGATTTAAAAATATTCATTTTATGGTTAACATGAAATCAATCGTAGCTTTGGTGAGTTGGATCTTGTTGCAGACATAGTAAAGTTCTCATCCCAAACAGAAAGTTTTTGGATTTTCAAACTGACAGCTACGTTATACCAGGAGCTACATGCACATGTAGACCAGAGAGGAAAGTTCATCTGTGTGGTCCCAAACAGGGAACGTTTGCTTCATGAAGTAATGAAGATGTAGTTCCTGGTACAGTATCACTTCATCCCTTTTCTACCACTCTGGGTATGGGCCCACATTCCAACACTTCCAGGTCTGAAGGGAGTTACAAACCTACTAATGTGTTCTGGCCCTATACCTTACATCCACAAGGAAGCATCCACGAGGATCTGATCAGATGCTGAACCACTTCAGCTGGCTTCTTTCAACATGGACGAGCAGTGGTTTGAGCTCACTCGCTGTCTCTAACGCTGAGTCCAGACACCCTGCCAATGAAACTTGTTTCAGCTGCTTGGAGACGCCATCTCATTTTTTGGTCACTGCACAGGGACCAGGACCACAGCTGAGGACTGGAATAAAGGATGTAGGTGATCCTGGAGGTTATACCTTCAGATTCTGTCCATATAAAATCACCAGCAGAATCAACCCTGACGGAGACCATCACCCTCTCAAGGCTGCTGTCTTTGGAGGTGTTGAACATGCCTCACTCTGGGGAACTTACAAAGAGAAGTCTCAGCCAGATGTTTCCAATTCACCATCACCGCACATTTGGGTTTACCAGATCTGTCCGGTAGCCTCTCCCTCCACCCGATCCAACTCAGCACCAGATGATCAGTTGACAGCTCTGTTCCTGTCTTCATCCAAGTGCCCAAGACATGCCGAGTCAGTCTTTGGGCTCAGGTGCTCTGGTACCAGATCACTAAGAAACTACTTCATGCTGACACCATGGCCAGCACAGGTGTCCAGTAAAAAAACACTACTCAAGCAGGCTCCTCTTCAAAAACTATGGAGTCCTAAGAGGCCGCCCTCTCCAGGACCCCACACTGAGAGTCCAAGATACTCTAAACTCCTGTTCAGGGCATAAGAGACAAGACTCAGAGGCCAAGAGGCAACCTTCTTGTTCTCCTGGGAAAACTCCCACGCAGACATGCTCAGCTGATGGTGGAGTCCAAGGCTTTGTTTCCAGACCTGGTGCTGCTTCTAGAAACTAACCTCAATATCTAGAGGTGGTATCACTCCTTTTCTTTCAGTTCCTTCCACCCCAGAGAGGATTGCTTCCTGTCAGGTCTCTGTACCAAGCCTCCTGCCTTTCTAAACAACCTGTTCTCACTCTAAACTCATCACATATGGACGCTGGATCAGGACCCCTTTTCATAATTTTTCAAGTTACAGGGTGGTGTGATAGACTTATGTCGACGGACAGCAAAATGATGAAGCATAAAGAGCAGGATTGGTTGGACCAGTGAAAAACCTAACTAAAGTGACTGTTTCACAACATTAACCATGTTTATTATTGTTCTCAACAAGCTTTATTTTGAAAGTGTAACAGGACGTTGTATATTTATTATCGATAACTTGACTGCAGAGCCTTTGGGTCCTGATCGAGCGTCTGTATGTGAGTTTGGTGTGCGAAAATGTGTTTTTTTGAAGAAGGACGACAGGTGAGGACAGAAGTCTTTTCATGTTTCTGTGCAGCAGAGACGCTCCAGTGGTCACAGAAAGGAGGAACCACATACCGAACCTTTCACCTCCGTCACCTCCCTGACAGATCTGACAGCTTAATGAAAACCCCCCACACACTAAAGTACACACACACACACACACACACACACACACACACACACACACACACACTCTTTTTTATTAAAAATACTCAAACTGCCACATTTTTTGACCGAGGTCAGAGACTGAGAGATCAAAGGAACAAGAAAATGATTAACTTTGTGTGCACACACACACACAAACACGTACATGTACACGTACACGTACACACACACACACACACACACACACACAGTTAATTAAAATGTTATAAGGTTGAGTATAAAGTGAAGTCTTGTTCAGTCACAACCAGACAAAGAAAACAAACTGGTCAAACTGGATTCATGCTTTTACACACACACATTCACACATACATACACACATATATATTCACACATACATTCACACATACATTCACACATACATACACACATATATATTCACACATGCATTCACACATACATTCATGCTGAGTCTCTCAGCCTGAGGACAGAAGCAGCTGTGTGGTCTGGTGGTCCATCTGCTCTGTAGTCTGGTGTCCAGCTCTGTCAGACAGCAGCGGGTGAACAGATTGTGGTTGGTTTGTCCGTTAGTGTCCTCTGGACTCTGTGCAGACACCTCACTGATATCACTGATGATCAGTCGATGGTACCAGGGTGGAGATGTGAGATGACCATTGCAGCTTCTCTGTGATTCCCGGGAACCTGAAACTGTCCACCTGCTGCTCCTGAGCTGCTCTGATGTAGACAGAGCTGTATCTTCACCTCTTGTTTCCAGGGATGTTTTTGATGGGGAACCAGGTTTTCAAAGCACTTCATCAGAGTGGGTACCTTGACAAACCAAACACTTGCATCATCCCCACAAAGCTAGTCAAAAAAAAACTTCAAGCCCTTGGACTTAACTCCACCTCCAGCTGAATCAGACTTTCTCACTGGCAGTCTGTCTGTTAGATTGGGAAATCACACTTCCATCACAGGCATCTTGAACACTGGTAGCCCATCACAAACTCTGTCATCAAGTCCTCAGATAACACCATCATGGCGGGCTCAGGTCTGTTAATAATGCCGATTAACAACAACGGAGAGACAGTGAGGACATTAAACTGCACCTCCACTGGGCACTTTCGGTATAGCAGAGGCAGTAAATGTAGATGGGATTGTTACCGGAAGATGACGCCTGCGTCAACAACATAAGTGAAACATTGTCCGACAACTTTAACTGCGTTTGAGCATCATTGAGGTGAACACAGAGTCCAATTCCCCTCGTCTTACCTTACTCTTGTGTCCTTCCTGTGTGGAACAAGGTCTGCCCGTTTATTCTTCTGTGACTGTACATTAACCAGGAGAAGACCTGGTGGTGGACATCAGGAGGTCCAAGCCGGGTTAGCTCACTTCTTATCCCGGTTCTCTTCTCTCTCTGTCTGGGCAATCACCCCGCTTTCAGTGGCGTTTGCAAACTGCTTCATCTGGCCAATGAGGTCTACAGACGTGGGGACAGAATCCAGTTCAACCAGGCCAGAAACACACTAACACAGGAGATCAGAGTAGCAGAAGGGGGTTTTAAGACGCCGGGACACAGCTGCATGTCACCAGCTACAGGAAACCACCCCCCCCATACAGTGGACCATCAACTGGCGGACAACCTGAATGTGTTTTACTGCAGGTTTCATAAGCCCACAGTCACACCCTCACCCACTCTGACAGCAAACAACCATCTTAGCATCTTAGACTGCGTCGTTATAAAGGAACAGGAAGTTCAACCTGCCTCAGGAGCTGCTGATCCACTTCTACTCTGCGGTGATCCAGTCTGTTCATCCATCACTGCTTTGGATTGACCACAGGCCATCGATCTGAAGAACAGTTACATCACACATCAAACAAACATCCTCTGACTGACTACAGATCATATTTTTATAAATTAAAGGCAACATTTTTAACATGTACACATCATCTGTCACATTCAATAGAAACAGCACGCTGTACATACTGCATATAAATGTGTTTATACTGCATATATACGTATATACTGTATATAGACATGTATACATATAGATATTACATATAAACGTGTATAATCTGTATATAGATATTATCATCCACTCATGTACGTCTATTCAATATTTATTTCCTTTGCATAATTTGTATCACTTACAGAAACAGAAATACTTATCTGCTTTTATTTATGTTGTTGTTCATCTGTGCTTTTTGTGTTTACGGTATTTATTTATATAATAAACACCTTTTTCTTCGTACATTTGTGTACATAACAGTCTGTATTGTTTACCTGTATTTGTTAAGCTTTGTTGTCCTTGTTCTTCGTGGTCACGTTCCTTCATGTTGCTGTAGAACAATAAAGAAAGTCAAACTGTAATTGTTCACATTCTTGGCCAATAAAGTTGATTTTGAATATTCTAACATTTCCTCAACCGGAGAAACGATCTCTCAGTTCGAGTGAGTTCGATATAAATGATATGAAGAACATATATAAATAAATATTCTGCAGCAGACAGTGACGGATGGTTTTATCATCACAACTTGCAGCGTCTCGTTCAGGTTAAAGCTTCTTCACCATCAGGAAAAATCATGTATGAAATGGAAAGCACCACTATAACAAAACATCCCATCAGTGTGTTTCTGTGATGAATGTTTCTGTAATTTCTGAGGGAAATAAAACGGTTTTATTCTCTGATCAAATTGTTTCTTCCTTCACTTTGTTTTCTGCCTCGTTCAGTGACAGTCGAGACAATTTAGACAGAAAACAAGCTGAATTTATCAAAGTGACGTGTCCTCATTTACTGTGTGTGTCTTTATTATGAAGTCGCTCTGGTGCAGCTGAGTGTTTCCTGTTTTCACCACCTGAAAACTTTCTGTCTCCGACTGCTGAGAGAAACTATTCTGATTGCCTAAAGTACAGATTTATTTAGATTTGATCAGATTAAGAACCAAAGACTGGTGTGATTCTGTCTTTGTCTGGACTTTGACTTCCTCCTTTAAAACACAGAACTGATAATTAAACGGACAGTTTTCTGTATTTTCCTTCTCATCGTCAAATTTCGTGTTCAGACTCAAGCTAACCGTGAAGGAATCTGCGGCCTGATCGATCCATCAAAAACACAGCCATGAGCCGCCGTGTTCCTTCATTACTGTTTTCTTTTCACTGAACCTTTTCAGACATGAAACTATATGTTTGTACAGTGCTGAGGCAAAATCCACCAATGCGCCTGGAGCTGAGAGCCTCAGACAGGAAGTACACTGTGTACTTATACACTGTATAGTAACCAAGTTTTTAATAAAACACCTCATTTATTTCTTTAATTTCTTTCCTCTGAACCTGTATTTGAGAATCAGTCAGTATATTCATATAATGACATTACACTGTCAGTACTATATCCTGTTTCCAAATGACGCATTCCACATAGAACATGCTGAGAACATTTGAGTTGGGGTTGTTGGAAGGTGGATTTGTTCTCTTCCTCTCCTTCCAGTCTTTATGCTGAGCTCATTCGTCCTGCATTTCTCAGCGCTGGACACACAGAATGAGACATCCAGCTGATCTGAAGCCAGTTTCAAAGTCTCTGGACATTAAATGTTCCAGTTTGAGAAGCTGAAATATTAAAAGAACAAAAACAGAATCTCCTGCAGGGAAACACCGAGAACAAAAAGAGAAAAACTTTCTTTGTCTGTCTGTGTTTTTCTTCATCAGGAGGTTTTCCAACAAGCCGGAGGGTCCGGGGTGGCGGTGGGGGGGTCGCTGTCCGCTCGTTAGCAGGAGTCCCTCGTTAATACTAATTGAATTAATTAGAGGAGGCGATTAATTGGGCCAAGTGGCTGCAGGGAGAGAGAGGTGGTCGAGAGACAGTGACAGTCACTGGAGACTTTCAGGCTGCCAGTGTGATTAATTATTGATCAATCACAAAACATTTACCTTCATCTGTAACATGTGAGGCCTGAAACATGGGACATTTACACACATGAACATTCACACACATGACAATTTACACACATGAACATTCACACACATGAAAATTTACACACATGAACATTCACACACCAACATTTACACACATGAACATTCACACACCAACATTTACACACATAAACATTCACACACCAACATTTACACACATGAACATTTGCTGTGCAGACGTTGAACCCTTTAGATTTTAAGTCTGTGATCTTCCCTCGATCCTCCCTGCACCCCCTCCAGGACAAACACTCCTGACTAAACGACTGTTCAGTGTTTGAGAACTGGTAAATCTTCAGGACGTAGTTTGTTGCTGGACCAATAAAATCATAATTTCAATAACAAAAGTTCATTAATTCTAATGACCAGCAGTAAAGCCCATTGATTCCTTGGGGGGGGGGGCTGACACTCATACTGCTTCACCTCATTATTAAATTAATGAACAGAGTCTGGTGCCGCTCATGTCAGGTGATCAGTCAGCGTCTCACCTGGACCAGCGTCAGGTGTCTCGTTCGACTCGGCTGATGTGTCTCCCTGCAGGTCTGACAGCGGCGGCGATGGCTGAGGCTCTGAAGCTGCAAAAGATGAGGATGATGATGGGTTTCCATGGCAACAGCGATCAGCAGCGACCTCACAACGGCGTCGAGTCAGAGAACGAAGACACAGGTACGTTGCGACACCATCATCAGTCTCACCTGAGCCTGAGGAGCATCATGAACTTAACTGGTGTCCCCTCGCCCCCTCCCCCCACAGGAGGCAGTGAAGGTTCCTGGGAAAAGGAGCAGCGCCTCCTCTCTCCTCCTCCTCCCTCCTCAGCTGTAGCGCCTCCTCCTGGTTCAGCATCTCTCAACCTCAACGCTCTGCAGCAACACAGCACGCTGTTGGCCAACCGTGAGACTTAGCTCCTCTGATCGATGATCTGACTGACTAACTTGTTCTTGGTTGTTAGCTTAGCATTTTAGCACCTCAGCATTTTATAGTAAACTTCTGTCTCTGTGACTCCGCCTCCTCAGCTCTGACAGACCTTCCTTTTATGGTCATGCCACACCCCCTTCTCCCTGTGGGCCTTCCCCCTGCCAGTGTTGCCATGGCGATGAACCAGATGAGTCAGCTGAGCAGTTTGGCAAACATTGCGGCAGTGTCACAGGTTCACAGAGAGGAGAGCAAGGTGACTGCAAGCTAGCACTCCTAGTGCTAATGCTAACAGTACTAATCATAACAGCACTAATGTTAACAGTGCTAAATCTAACATTAAGGATGCGAACAGAGCTAATGCTAGAGGGGCTACTGTTAACAATGCTAATGATGACAGTATTAATATTAATGGTGGTGTGGCTAACACTACCAATGATATTGTTAGGACCAATGATATTGTTAGGATTAGCATTTTTAATATTAGCCCTGTTTGCATATCAGTGCATTAGCAGCTTTAACGATGTTGCTGTCAGTATTATTGCTGTCAGCATTAGCACAATTAGCAGCTTCATTTGCTTCATTAGCATTAGCACTTGTGCTCATGACAAATAAATACTAAAGTTGCCAATGATAGTAGCTCTAATGGTAATGGTGCTAATCGACCATTGTGTATTCTAACAGTGTGGCTCAAAAAAAAAAAAACTGCTTATAGTGATAATATCACTAATGCTAACAAGGCTAGTGCCTTTTGCAGTGAAGTCCTGCTTGTAAAAGTGCTACTGTTTAAAAAAAAGAAAAAGAAAACTAACTACTGCTAACCATGCTAATGCTAACACTCAGATTCCTCTTTGTTCAGGAGTCTCCTCCTGGAAGCCCCTCCCCCTGCCCCTCCGCCAGTGACGAAGAGCTCCACCTCCAAGAACCAACCAGCCAATCACCTTCCAGAGCATCTTCATCATCCTCATCATCACCTCCTCCTCCAGCACACACACCAGAGCTCGGTCAGTGTGTGCACACACACACACACACACACACACACACACACACACACACACACACACACACACACACATATTGTGTCTTTAGGGCTCTACAGACTGTGTCTGTATTCCCAGAAGACAGAAATACTTACAGTACTGTACTTCATTTATGACTTATAGTACTATAGCTAGTACTCCTCCTGGTAGTCCTGGAGTCTGAGGTGAAATAACTTGTCATATGATGAACTCCACAGACGGTGAGGCTGCAGAGCGAGAAAACGACGTGAAACAGGTGCTGAAAGGAAAAGGTAAGAGAGCGAGGGGCTGAGGAGCAGATGGTTTCTGGTGCCTGCCGGCGTTTTGACTCGTTTGTCTGATTTATTGATGAACACACACATTCTGTATTTAGGCCCCCTCTGTCGTCACTCCTCGCTCCTCATGTGATCCAGTGATCTTATTCCTGTTTGGAGGATGGAGGAGTGATGCACAAGATCAACCTTCGCTTAAGTCCTTTATCAGACCGCCCCCCCCCCCCCCCCAATCAGCAGCTTGGTTGGTTTTGTGAGTCTGGGGGTGAGCAGCCATTGGCCGCCTCACTTCACGGCCCTGACGGGACATCAAATCAGTGCAATGGAACACGACATGAGACGACCACATGGTCGTGGTCATGGTCATGGTCATGCTCTTGGTCACACCTGATAATAAGTGATCTGGGTCGAGGTCTTTTAACCCCCACCCCCTCCCCCCTGCAGAGGAGTTTCTCATGTATCTTGGGGGGGGGGGGGGGGGTCGAATACATGGAATCAGTGTGGGTCATTGGTGTCAGTCAGTCTTGTCAACTGTGAGGACCAGCTGGAGGTCAGATTCAGATCAGATTTGTGTCTGTCCTCTGTTTGGACTTGCAGGTGACGGCCTGTTTCCCCTCCCTCTCCTTAAACCGACCTATGAGAAGCTGCCGCTCACCTCTCAGCCGCTGTCAGTCAACCACGCAAACGCCGCCTTTTCTCCGTTCCTGTTGGCTGAGGGTCTGTCGTCCATGGAGACACTACTGACGAACATACAGGTAGAAACCATCATGTGGACACGTCACAGACGATGATGCAGGTTTAATGTAGAGATAACGTAGAGAAGTAATGTTGATAAAATAACTTACAGTCCACAATGAGACGAAAGCAGGTGTGACTCCAGTCCATCAGTCCGTTCTATCAGGATCAGTCTCACTGTGAAACCTCCGTGTCTGTTGGTTCTCAGGGTCTGCTGAAGGTCGCGGTCCAGAGCGCTCGATCCCAGGACAGACAAAACCAGACGGAGAGGAAAGAGTTAAAGCTGGAGCTGGACAAAGAGAGGGACGCACGACAGACGCTACAGAGACAGCTGAGCTCCGAACTACAGACCAGAGGTGAGACAGTTCCCACTGTGAGACTACAGACAGAGAGGAGACAGGTCCCACTGTGAGACTACAGACAGAGAGGAGACAGGTCCCACTGTAAGACTACAGACAGAGAGGAGACAGGTCCCACTGTAAGACTACAGACAGAGAGGAGACAGGTCCCACTGTGAGACTGCAGACAGAGAGGAGACAGGTCCCACTGTAAGACTACAGACAGAGAGGAGACAGGTCCCACTGTAAGACTACAGACAGAGAGGAGACAGGTCCCACTGTGAGACTACAGACGTCTTTGGTGAAGACATTTCAGTATTTCTGTCTCTGTAAAAGTGTGTTTCGTCGTCACGGTAATGCGTACGGTGTCCTCTGTCCTCCATCAGTGTCCATCCAGAGGAGGCTGAAGAAGGAGAAGAAGGCAAAGAGGAAGCTGCAGGAGGCGCTGGACTTTGAGTTGAGGAGGCGAGAGCAGGTGGAGAGAGCCCTCAAACACTCCAGCTCCCTCACAGGTGACACTCCTCTTTCTCCTCCTCCTGCTCCTCTTTCTCCTCCTGATGACAGGATGAATAATACAGAAGTATTATCAACAGCATGTACTTCAAGTATAAAGAAAGTACTTGTTATGTAAAAGAACTGTTTGAGTGTTACACAGAATACAGTAGAACAGTAATACTATGTAATACTTCAATGGTTCACGTGTAATAAAACACATTTTAATTCATCCTTGGTTTTTAGAGTCACTGAAGGTAAATATCGTGTAAATACAGTTGAAGTACAATGAAACAATAATAAGCAAAGTAACATCGAAGGATTCAAGTACAAGTACATCTAGACTGTAATAATGCACTACTTGAGTAAAAGTACTTTCTAGCAACAAAGTACAAAATGCCTGTCTGTACAACAGACCTACAGACGAACGTACATCAGCAAAGCTAACGAGGCGTTTGTTTGTTTGTTTGTTTGTTTGTTTGTTTGTTTGTTTTCAGATGCAGTGACTCCTGAGAGCGAACTGGAGAACAAACAGCAGGAGAACTCTGCAGGTAACCAGAACATCAAGGAACCAACACTCCAGAACAACTGACCATACACAACGCGGACACTGAAGTACTTTGTGTACTGACTCTTACGTTTCAATGCAGATTCTGAAGTACTTTAAACAGGAAATAATCTCAGATTAATCTGCAAAGAAACAAAGTGTCTGAAAGATTTAACTAACCTCCTCGTCCTCCTCCTCATCCTTGTCTTCATCGTCCTCTTCATCTTCCTCTTCATCCTCATCTTCATCTTCATCCTCGTCCTCCTCTTCATCCTCCTCTTTGTCTTTCTCTTCATCCACGTCTTCATCCTTTCTGTGTGTGTTCACTGTGAAATTGAAGGAAAGGAAAAACAATCACAAACTACACAGCAGAACTACACACACACACACACACACACACACACACACACACACACTCCTGACATGATAATAAGATCCATTTATCACAGCAGTGATGTGCTGCTGTTTGGGTGTTTGTTTGTGTGTTTATGTGTTTGTTTGTGTTTGTTTGTTTGTTTGTTTGTTTGTGGGTGTGTTCAGGCTTCTCCACAGCGTACAGACTGACCCATCAATGGACGGTCAGAACCTGGTCTTGGGGGTCCAGCTCTTATTTATTGCAGGTTTTAAAGAGTCTGTTGGAGCAGGACCAGATGCTGCATTGTGGTCTTTGAGGATCCTGTTGGTCTGGGTATAGAGGTCCTCCGTGTCCTCAGTCCCGGTGGTGTGCTGAGCAGCTCAACATGGTGGTGCGGCCACCATGTTGAGCCTCCTCAGCCTGTGGAGGAAGAGGAGTCTTTGTGAAGGTGTCTGCGTGGAGAGTCTGGCTCAGGTCCTGAAACCTGACGGTCGAGGCCCGAATCCTGCGGACCATGAGACGGCGTCTGTGGAGTCTCCTCTTCTACTTCTTCTTCTTGTCTCTGCATCTCCTTGTTTCAAGAAAATCACCTCCTGGACAATGAAGCTCGCCTGCTGTTACCTGCAGTAACCACAGGCGGCACCACGTTACCCAGAGCTCAGATCTTTAGAACCAGAAACTGTGAAGTGGTTTGAAGGTTTTCATCTGTTTGTGTGTAAACGTGTTGAATTTAAAGAAAAAACTGAAGGAAGAAGAATGAAATTAATGAAACATACTGTTTGTTTCTGCAGAGAGCCGAGCGTCCACCAAACCTCCACTCGTCTTCTGAGACCAGGAGGGGTGAAGTGATGGAGGGATGAACTGATGGAGGGGTGAAGTGATGGAGGGATGAACTGATGGAAGGGTGAACTGATGGAGGGATGAACTGATGGAGGGATGAACTGATGAGGAGGAGGAGGAGATGAAGCTTCCTGGAACAGGACGAAAGGAAAAACAGATGATGATGAATAAAACAAGAACAAAAGAGGAAGTGACGACTCAAACTCCCATCAGCCACCTCTCTCTCTGCTTCCTGTTTTTAACAAGGGTTTCTTACTATTATTTTCGTGATTATTAAAGAGACCAGCGATGCCCTGAGGGGCCGAGATGTCACATGACCACTGAGAGGACTCGTTTGTAGGATTATTAAAAAACACTTCAGGGGAGGATCCTCGTCCCCGTCCCCGCCCCTGCTGGATCTGAACCAGGGGTCCAGGACTGAACTGGTTCTGAACATGGACTGAAAAACGGTGTCAACAGTTCCCACCTGTAGGGGGCGAAGTCAAACCTGAACATGTATTTAATGTTTCTTTTCTGCTAGAAAACTTTATTCTGTATTTGGTAGAACAAATAGAAGTCGTAGTACTGGTGCTACCTGCTGTAGTACTCCATGTAGTAGTAGATGTACTGTTACTGCTCATTTGATGAGACTCTCGCCGTAACGTTAGCGAGACAGTCAGACGTCGTAAGACCTCGACATCATGCAGGACAACCTCAGCGACACGCTTAACGAGCTCAGTCCTAACGAGCTACCATCACTACCAATCAGAAACGATGTCCTGACGTACTTGAGTACAGTGTGACATCACAGGGTGGGTGTGGCCAGAGGGTCAGCAACATTCTGAACGAGATGCTTCCAGCTGATTGGTCGATCATGTTTGTCCTGTTGTTATTAAAGTGGAGTTCTTCATCAGCGGCTTGTTTTCTGTCTGTCTGTTTCACTGAAACGTCCAGCAGGTAGTGACACAGCAGCCAACAGAACATGATGATGTCACCGTCCACCTTCACAGGTAGCAGTAATCCTCAGGTAAGTCCACACCTGGAGCTGCTCAGACAACGCTTTGTCAAAGTCAAAACAAACTTCAGAACTTTGTGTTTTGTCTTTGTTGATTTTCAGAAAAAAAATCAGGCGTTGAAGTAAAAGTATAAAAGAGCTGATTCCAGACCAGCCGTCCGTTTGTGATCTGCAGTCTGTTATGAGATGTTAACATCCAGTTTTCATGTGCACACATTCTGAGAGACCGTTCACATGAAACACAGAAGAAATACAGAAAGAACGGAATCGAACTTCACAGTGTATGTGTGTGTGTGTGTGTGTGTGTGTGTGTGTGTGTGTGTGCGCGTCTGTGTGTGATGGATGGAGGTGTGAATTGTGTCATGACATTAACCCGCTGTGTTTTAGCCCAGTTTTCACTCCATCTCTCACACTCACACACACACACACACACACACGCACACCTTGTTCCCACAGTGACCCAGTTCAGGAAATGAGAACATCAGGTCACCTTTTGGCTTCATCGCCTCGCTGACACACATACACGCACATTGGTCCGTGTGTATGTGTGGTGCGATCTGATTGGACGTCACAGTATGTCACCATGATAAATGACACCAACGGAGCAGGGCGGCAGTGAAGTCGACCAATCAGAGCGAGAGAGATACTTCAGCTCGTCAGAGAAGAAATGAGAGGATTCTTCTTCTGATTTCACAGTGAGTGATCACATGACAGGAAGTCACATGACAGGAAGTCATGTGATCACTAACGAGCTCACTAACGAACCAGTTGATGCAGACGCCATGTGTGTTTGAAACGCAGCGATCTACTGTTAGCAATGTAGCTAAAATAGCTGTGTTTGGTACAGCGCCACCAAGAGGACGTCATGAAAACAACTTTATCCGTGACTTCGTAGCTTCATCATAAGTTTCTGTGTCGTCAGACGCTAACCTGCGCTAGCCTCGTTTGTTCTCCCTGAAGATGCTGAAGGACCAAACAGAAAGTGACTGTTTTCTCTGAATGATCCAAATACATTCAGAATCAGGAAACGAAATCGTAAAACTCATTAAGTCACAGTTCATATCTGCTGTGGTTTGTGTGTTTTTATCTCCCAGCTACATAAAGTTTTTAAAATTTGACGATAAAACCGACATTAAAAATGAGTTTCATGTGAGATGAAACTCAAAATTAAAAAAGTCTGCGGAATATTTAATATTCAGGACAAAATTAAGAAAGAATAAATAAATAATAACAAGATAAATACAAAACAAACTTTGTCTTTGATGTTTATCCGGCTGAAAAATCAACTTCCTGTTGGAGCTGCTGATGGGTGGAGCTCCGAGGCCTCGTTAGCCGCTCGTTAACATCTCGTTAGCATCTTCAGAAACATCCAGATACATATTCATCAGTCCAGCTGTCCATCAAAACACACACACACACACACACACACACACACACACAGGCTAATTAACGAACACTCATTAGTGTTGTTGATGCTAATTTGGAGGCTTATTAAGTCCAGCTGTCCGTCAAAGTGTTGAACATGTTTCTATCAACAACAACAACAAACACAAACAGTTTGATCTCTTAACGAGCTTAACGACTCCTGAACAACAGCAGCCCCTTAACGAGATCAACAAACACTAATTAGTACAAACACACCATTATCTCTCTCACACACACACACACACACACACACACACACCGTCAGACTGATGTTTCTTGTGTTGATTCATCAAATTTAGAACGGAAAGGGAAACTCTTCCGTGGTTTTGATGTCAAACGAGGTGTGAGAGGTCTTTACCTCACTGACCATTGGAGGTTTTGCTTGGGTCTGGTTGTCCCCCTTGATGGAGCTTGTTGGATCAGGTCTCGGCCGGTGGAGGACCCTCCATCAATGGCGCCTGAGCCGGACGACGTAGAAAACTAGAAATCAGAAACTGATGAAGCTTCAAAACTTCAAACATTTGAACCTTGTGACTGGTTTTGTCTTTTTCCAGCAAAGGCAGATCTTTGACACGAGTGAAACAGCCTGTGATTGGTTCGTTTTTTTACGATTCAATTGAAGACGACGTCCAAATGAAATCAATGCAACTGTGTTCGTTTACCGTCCTCAAAGTGGGGAGGCAGGAAAGACTCTGAAGATGCAGGAAAGACTCCGAAGACGCATCGTATTGGTTCCTGTGGCGTAAAACCACGAGACGCAAACACCACTAACAAACATCTCAACAAGTTGGAGTCCGTGACGGATTCGTCAGACTCACAGAGGACATTGTGAAGATAGTCAACGATCCCTTCAGACACTGAAAACATTGAACTCTGCAGCAGAATCACCTTCATCACTTAGAAAACTCTGACTGGCTTTAGGCTCAACACATCTCAACTAATCAGTTAACTGCGCGTAAACACAAACCTCAAATACCAACAAGAACATTAAAGAACTCAAAAAAAAATTTGTCATTTTGATGTTTATTTGTGATTCATGTCACATTTCTAAGAAACCAAAATCACGACCTAACCAATAACATCAGACGTTACAAACTAATCAATAACATCACTGATTTATTGTTGAACTTTAAATTGTTGATCTTTAGTGACCTTTGACCTCCATCTGTTTACTCTTCAATGTTTCTGATACTAATACTAATAATAACACACTAATATTAAACTAATAATTACTTCACAGATCAATACGTAAATGTTCTGCGTTGATGAAAATTGATGGGCAGCAGAGACGTCTTCAGTATTTCGGTCTCTTCACGTCCACCCTGAAACACAAACACATGTTTACCGACCGCTTCCTGTTTACCCGTTTCAGTTGTTACGCCAACAAAGCTGACTGGCTGATATCCATCATGTTTCAGATCAATAACCAATCAAAAACACTGCCTGCTCTCTTCTGATTGGCCGAGCAGATGATTGAGTTAAATAAAAACAGGAAGAACTCACCCGTCAGCCTCCATCTTCTTCCTCTTCTCGATGATCTGAAAGAGAGACAGAAACCTCAACACCGACTTTACAGGCTGTTTACTGTCTGTTTACTGTTTGTTTACCGTCTGTTTACTGTTTGTTTACCATCTGTTTACTGTTTGTTTACCATCTCTTTATTGTTTGTTCACTGTCTGTTTACAGTCTGTTTACTGTTTGTTTACAATCTGTTTACTGTTTGTTCACAGGCTGTTTACAGTCTGTTTACAGTCAAAGGTTTAAAGATGGTGGCCGAGTCTCACCGCGCTGATCTTTTTCCACTGCCGGTCAAGTTCTGCCTTCTCATTGGTCTCTTTGAAGCGTCGGGTCTTTCTGCCTTCAGACATCTTGATGCCGTACTGGAAGGCGGCCCTGCAGGGACAAACTTCATCGTCAACACACTCTGGTGACATCACAAACCTCGACCAGCGTCTCCTCGAGGACTGAGCAGAATCAATGTTTGAAACATCAAAGCGACGCTCATCAGCTTCACGTGACTGAAGCAAACGATGATGCATTTCCTGCTTCTGATCAATAATGAAAGTTAACAATGGAAAAAACTGATCATGAAGGAAAAACCTGCCTGTCGATGAAGTAAGTTGTTTGTAGTGTTTTTGTTATCCACACCGACGATGAACTCATCAAATATCAAAGAGTTTCATCAGTTCACTCACAGGACGTGTCGTGATCAGTCTGATCAGCTTCAGCTTCCGATTAATGACTGATATCCAATAAAACCATATCGAATAAGAGATGAACCCTCTCACTGTATGCAGCAGCAACAACCAAAGAAGAAGAAATGAACTGACAGGCTGCCTCCATGACACCCAGCGCCTGTCAGTCAGAGCTGAGGGAGAACAAACACCTACTTTGGCAGCGCCTCCTTGTTGTTCATGTAGTCTGAATATTCCTCCTGAGTGTCGAAGTCCCACCGACCCAACGGACCCTTCTTATTCCCCTGAAACACAACAAACACAACATTCACTTCCTGTGACATGACTCCTTCATATTAAAAAGGACCAGTCAGGATCCACAGGGACCCTTTAAAGGACCTGTATGAGATAAATAAAGATTCTTTTTTTTTAACTGAATCGTGTGAAGCTGCTCCAGCAGAGTCACAGAATAAATTATATTCAGATATAATATTAATACTTTCCATAATAGATGTTTACTATGTAAATAAACTGACAAACAAACAAAACTGTGTTTTGCCAGCACACAGCAGTACACAGCCAGTACACAGGCAGTACGCAGCAGTACTGCAGCAGGTCTGACTCTCCAAATGTGACCACTTTTCTATCAGTACATAAAGAACACATATTAATAATAATTATGCAATAACACGACACCCCTCCTCCCCACCACTAAGCACAAATCATAATGTTTTCATGGAGACAGTGAGTGACAGCTTGATCTGTTTTCTTTTTGTCTTCATGTGTTAACATGCAGTCAAACTGTCTCCATTAACAGTCTGATGAATTAGCTGCTAGCTGCTCCTGCTAGCAGTGTACTCTGGATGTACAGACAGCTCTCACTGGATCACTGTGATGCTGAAGAAAACTGAAAAACACAATGATTCTCAGGCAACAGAGGAGCCTCACAGAGAGCAGTGATGCATGCTGGGAGTTACCTGGTCCATCTTACTGTAGTCCACCTCCTCATCACTGTCTACAGCCAGGTCGTCCATCCTGCACACACACACACACACACACACACAGAGTTTAAGTACTAATACATGTTTCACTGAGAGTTTTGATGTGTGCGTGTGTGTGTGTGCACAGGGGCAGGGCTTGTGGATGGGCAAGCCAGGAAGTTGCTTGGAGCCTCCAGCCACTAGGGGGGATCATTGATAGGCCTGGGCTTTCAGGTACCTCTGTTGGTCCCTGGACCTCACTTTGAGAATCACTAATCCATTTTTTCAGTATTCATCTCAAATGTCCCAGAATTTGTGCATTTATGTGTGCAAAAACCAAATTTTTGTGGCGTGCACAGGTGGGGTGGGGGCCCTAGGGATTTCTTGCTTGGAGCCCCAAGAGATCCTAGCAATGCCATTGTGTGTGCGTGTACGTGTGCGTGTGCGTGTGTCTTACGTGGCAGGGTAACACTCTGCGTATGAGTTCGATCCTCCAAAGAAATCTCCCAGCTGTTCTTTACTGCCATCTCTCCTCTGAGAACCAGTTCAACGGGCTAAGGAACAATACTGCAGTAATACTATCCACACTACTGCGCTCCTGTGTACAGATACTACCCACAGTACTGCTCTCCTGTGTACAGATACTACACTTGTGTAACAGAAGGATATGGTTCCTGGCCCTGCCATTGGCTGCCTGCTGCTCCTGCAAACTTCTCATTGATCATCTTGATCTGCTCTCTGACTGATCCAGGACCTGATGGACAGACAGACGAACAGACAGTGAGCAGCTGAGAGCTTCTTCTGTGGTGACATCTTTATTCGGATCACACCTGCAGTGATTTACCTGTGTCCACCTCCATGACCTGCAGACAGACACAGACACAGAGACAGAGTCAGTTTCAGACAATGATACTTAAATACACTACTACGTCTGCGTCACATACTACGTCTGTCCGTCCGTCCGTCCGTCTCACTGACCTGGTGCTCGTCTCCTCGTGGTTTCTCAAAGTAGCTGTGTCTCCTGCTCTTGCTGTCGTCCTCTCTGTCTCTCTCTCTCTCTCTCTCTCTCTCTCTGTCCCTCTCTCGGTGTCTGTCTTTGTCTTTGGGAGGTTTAGAGGACGAGGTGGTGGACAGGATGTAGTCCCCGACATCATCGAAGATGCTGAAAGACAGACGCAGACACAGATGAAGCCTCTGCCTTTTCCGTCTCTGCTAGCTGAAACTCAGTGTGGTGAACTGACCTCAGATCAGCCTCAGGAGCCCTCTTCTCATCCAGTTTACCTGAAACACAAACACACTGACTGATGCTTCATCACATCAAACATGAATCCCTCTGACAGACAACCCAGCAACAGATAAGATAAGATGTAAGCAGAACTACCTTTGTCCTTCTTCTTGATCTTCTTGTGACGTGTCCCCTGTCTCAGGTATGAAAGGATCTGAGTCAACTTTGAGATCACGATGTCGTTAGTGGTCAGAGTTGTCTGAGCCTAAGACAGATAGATAGATAGATAGATAGACAGACAGACAGACACGACGTATAAGTAAAGATTTTGTTTGTCTTCAGAACATGATGTTCACATGAAGCCTGAGACAGTCTGTGATGTCTGCTGTGCTGCAGATGTTTGCAGCCATGCTTCAGTACCTCCATGCTGGGACAGTCGGCTTTGCTGCGGATCAGAGTTGTCGGGATGTCGGTGTCAGTGAACTCATCGTCCAGGTCGACCACATACGCCATCCTTCCTGGCAGGAAGAGCTCGTTCCTCTCCACCTGACCAGTTCTGAACACCACGCGGTAGATATTCCTACCTGTGCGTGGGTGGGTGGGGGTTTAATCATCATCTGACCAAACTAAATGTGTCAGCTGCGCGTATGAAAATGTGACCAGACTCACCGAGACGAGTCTTAAACTCAATCTTCTCCTCCGGCTCCATGTCCTTCCTGAAACACAGAGGTCAAAGGTCAGACAGCTCTGGACCAAGAGACCAAAGAAGCAGGGAGCATCTCAGTGACCACAGGCAGGTCGACTTCACCAGCTGCTCATAGCAGGATGATGAGCAGCCAATGGGAATGAAAGGTTTGGTCCTGATCCTGGACGTGTTCACCTGATTATTATTAAACGACTCTGCTCTGAAACTGAACCTGGATCAGTGGTTCAGGACAGTTTCTGCTCAGCTGAGGTCGTGACAGCTGCTTTCATTTGACTTTATCAGGGAAGGAAAGAAGAAAAACTTTAAGCTAAAAACTAATTTTATATGAATACAAAAAGCAGTAATGTAATTCTTCTCTCTCTTTCTAAAACTGCGATGATGTCACGACCTTCAGATTAACGTATATTTATACTGTGAGTTTTCAATATCGTCACATCTGCTCTGACAGGTCGAGGTTCACATATGCTCTCATACTTTGCCTCTTTCTGGACTTTCTCCATCATGTCTTCTTCTTCTTTCTCCTTACTGGTGATTTCAGCTCTCACCTGCAACACACACATACACACACACACACACACACACACACACACACACACACACACGAGAAGACAAAGCAGGAGAAGAATAAGAACAATACTTTTCACTCTGTTGCTCTGCTCGTCTTCTGTGGCCTCAGACATGCAGTCTGAGCTTCAACGTCTTCCTCAAGGCACCTTGGCAATGACCTGGAGGTGAGCAGGTGCAGCTACCTGTCCACACTCTGTGTTGTGGTCTGTGCTGGACTTCAAGGTTGAGAAGAACTCCAGACATTAACAGACTCACCGACATCATAAGCCTTCAGCTCATTTCACAGCAGCTGTTTGTTTGAATCTGCTTTCACTTGAACTTCTACGTAACAGAAGTCAGTTTAGGCTACATGGTTAGCATTCAGGCTAACCATATGAAAGGACGTGTGAACACCCCACAGTCAGAATCTTGTGTCCCACCTTCTGCAGCAGAGCGAAGTCCAGACCTTTCACCAAGTGAGTGTGCTCCATGTCACCTCCCAAAAACTTAGACTCCTGGATGAGCTGACGACGTTTCTCTGCTGCAGACTTATCCCTGAAAAATGCAACAAATATTCACATTCAGCTACTACGAATATGCACAACAACTACACACAGCAAATCACAAATCCAAGCTGTGCTGTTAGCAGTGTTAGCATTAGCATCACTCACGCCTCAGCTGTGGGTCCTACAGCTCTGTAGTTGGCGGTGGTGCTAATCAGTTCTGTCTCTTCGTAATCTTTGTTGACTCCATCTCGCCGCTCTCTTGCTCGGTCTCTGTATTTCTCAGCCAGCTCTCGCTCTCGCTCCATCTCCTGCTGACGTAGCTTAGCATAGTAGCTGCAACAAAAGAAATCAATAATTAATTACCAACGTGTTCAGATCAGTTGGAGATCAGGATGCTCTGATCAATAGAACAAAGTTGAGGTTCCAGGTGGTTGCTGGTAACTGAGTGCAGGTGGAACCGTGTTAGCCTGCTAGCTGCTACAGAAGCTAACAGCGAACATGTCTTTTTTAAATGAGGGCTGGGTGGTTTTCATGAGCCACGTTACTGTGATGAAAGTTTTAAATTAAACATGATGAGTTTTACTGTGGATGCGATTGCTGTGACGCCAACTTTGGTAACACAAACATGTGAAGTCACGTTATGACGTGAATTTCTCTTCTGCTGCTGCAAGAACCAACAAAAGTCTTCATCTGCTGTCACCATCCGAGGAAGAGGAGACTCAGAGGAACAACCTGATGGAAATGTCCCCACAGTAACTGGGAAACTCTTAGGCTAACGGTGATAATGTTATGTATGCTAATCACTTTACTTCAGACCCTCTGAGGGTCAGCACAGCTTTCACTTCAAACTGAAGCTCAACGATGGACTGATGACAACTTCGAACTCAGAACCTGTAAGTTTTGACATTTTAATGTTGCTTTACTGTTTGTTTGGCTGGTTAGTCTGTAGGCATTGGCGTTAGCATGTTTCGAGGCTAATGTGGCTAGCAGCATTAATTGTAGAGGCAAATGCCAGAGCAGTGCCAGAGTGTTTAACATATCAGTGACTGCAACCAAGTGAATAAATCCATACACCTTCATCTCAATCGATTTCCTGTTCTGAAACCAAAATCAAAAACCAAATGAAAAACATCTTCTCTTAATTATCAGTGTTCGTGACAGCATTTTAAAACAGGAAACATGTTCCCTTTGTTTTGTTCTCAGAACAGAATTTCCTTATTTTAAGTTTTCATACAGTGAAAAATCCAGTTTCCTGAAGTTAAAAATCTTCAGTTTTCATGAGCTGCTCAGGTCTGATGCAGCAGTCGGGGGTGACCCACACACTGTACACAGACCACCCTCAGCCTGTTTCTCAGCTCACTGTCAGCAGCTGTGAGACATGCTGAAGGTTGATATTAACCCTTAAACAGACAATTCCTTATCGAGACAAATGACACTTCATAAATTCTACTTGGTGTCAGAAAAGGCTTTGATATCCATTTTTAAAGCCTCATTTTTCATTTTGAGATTCTTGTCTCAGAGTAAGAAGCCTCCCTGTCCAGGTGTGCAGGAGAACCTACAGCGGCCTTCAGGTAACGTAAAGATGAAAAAAGTCTCTCTGTCAGTTACTGTTTGATTTGTCTGTTCTGGGCTACTGTAGAAAGATGGCGGACTCTGCTCCCTCTGTAGATACAAAGACTCATTCTGAGCTGACAAACACACGACGGTTCTCTGTAAAGTTATGTCTTATCTCTGAGTTTCAGGTGATTCCACACAAAAGGAAATACGACTGTGAAACAGCCAGCCTGCTCTGTCCACAGCAGCTCCAACGTTCACTGGAAACATCTCGTCTGTCTCATCTGCTCAAACTAAAGATCAAAGCTGGATGAGTTTTGGGGTTCGTGTGTCCAACTACTTCTCTTGCTCTCTGCTGGTTGCCTGGCAACACCTCTAAATTCGATCAGCCCTAAAATGCCACGTGGACCATCTCTGATCAGTGAGATCAGAAAGAAGAAAAATGATCCCGTCGGGACCCCCACCTCTTCTTCTTCCTCCTCCTCGCCGCAGGATCCTCATCCTCATTGTAATCCCTTGGCATTCTAGGAAAACAAAACAATTCAGTCACTTCCTTCTTCATCATTATCATCATCGTCAGACAGCTGGTGTGTTTCTGTCATGTGTTGCTCACTCATGGTGTCTGGACTTGGAGGGCGGGGCTGAGGAGGGCGTCGCCCGCGGTGTCATCAGCAACTTCCTGAAGTCATCATTGGTCAGTTTGGACCTGAAGAGACACACATGGTTAAGACATGCACGCACAGAAACACACACACACACACACAAACACAATATATTGATACTTACTGAGCAGCAGCTCTGTGGTCGTCCAGGTCATGACCTTCTGGAGCCAGAGGGTTGGAGTAACTCTCAGCTGCACACAAAACACATTAGTGAGGGACAGCAGGGGGCGCTGCAGCACCCTGAGTGACAGCAGGGGGCGCTGCAGTAAACAAACAGTGTTGCAGTTGTTGTTATTTTTGGTGTTTTCATGGTTCTTTTCTGGTTTCTTTCCTTCTAAGGCAGAACTGGAAAAAGGCTTCACAGTGGCACTGCAGATGTAGCCTTCTGTCTACATTCTCGTGCACTTGTGAACACTTGAATTGTTTTGTTACGTCATATTGAAGAACTGTGATCAATCACAATACTGCTGCTATTGTTAATGAGTTCTTTTATAATGATTACTATACATACTATTTGAGCACACTTTAATTCCCTTGTTACGATTCTGAGGCTGGAAAACATCAGACCTGTTGCACTGCATCAGTGTCATGTTCAGACACGCAGTTTATGAAACTGGACGTGAAGACAACAACGTGTCTACAACATCAATGTTTTATGTGTTGATGAGCTCTGGCCTTATAATGTGGCAGATTTACAATGTGACAACGTTAAAGTTACTGAGCCTTTTACAGTTCTGGTGGTTGTTCTTCTTTATATTTGTCTATTTTGAACATTGCAAGATTTTCAAAATTGTGTTTTGTAATTAATTTGTGTGTCTGAAATTGTGACGCGGGTTTAAATTGGATAAAATGTGAATGGAGTTTGGTGTGATGTTATCGAGAGCTAAGATAGAGAATCTGAGCCTCATGAGGAGAGTGACTCGACGTTTTAACTGTTAGATAAAACACCTGTCACACTCTTTACTAATGTTTGGATCATGTGTAGTTAAAGTTTTATGTGGATTGACCTTTTAAATCGGAATTAAAGATACCTGTATCTCTTTAGCTAATCAGTCGACTAGCCTAGTGCTAACGCAGGTCAACAGTCTATTAGCATGCTAACAAATCATTAGCTAACAAACTTCAAGAGCTCCAAACTTACTTTCAGGCATCTCAGCAGAGTGTTGGTCCTCTTCTTCACTCTGAGGACGAGTGTTTGTTCCCGTCAAGAAGTTAGAACAAAGCCTCAGTGTTTATTTTGTATCTGCGCCGCTAGTCAATTAGCTTCCTCAGCGGAACTTCACGCTCTGTTGATGTTGCGTCACTTCCTCTTCTGTTCACAGTAGGTAACAACAGTTTGAGGTCGCAGCACCTCCTGCAGGCCACAGTGAGAGTCGACGTGACCCAGCTTCAGATCATTACACTTCAGAAAATAAATGGAGTCACAGCAAAAGTCCAACTGAATAATACCAAACAGTTTCAACAGAACAATTAAATTCTTCGCCCCCTCTGTCAAGATTAAACCCACTTATCAACATATGAGCCTTTCCTCCTTTGACACATATACTGTTTCTATCTGCTGTAAATTGCACGTCGTAAATTGCACTAAATCTTTTTTTTTCTTTTTCTTTTTTTCTCACTGTCGTGGTTCAAAAACGATCAAATGACATTAATAATGTTTTCAACTGTTTTCTGTACTTGCTGTTCATTGAAAAAATATAATACATGTGTTTTTCAATGAGTAGTTGTTCTTTAAAATACTGAAAACATGATGCAGTGGAGGTGGTGGGAGGAAGCAGGATGGTGGCTGTGATGGAGAACATGTTCAACCACATGCAGGACACTAACAGCACCGAGCATCTCCTCCAGCTGCAGGCTGCTTCACCCACCGTGTGGAGGAGATATAGCAGCTCCTTCCTTCCTGCTGATCCCAGCAGACCATACACACACAAACTGACTGAACTAATGTTCAGTATCAGCGGACACAAAACTGCAGTATCAGTATTTCCTGTGTGCAATAACTCGACCACTGTCTGTTTACTTATTACATTGTTTACTTATTTATCTTCTTGTTTTTTTCCCCAAACGAAGCTTCTTACAATCACACTCTCCCCTTCGCTGCTGTAACGTTTCCTGATGAGTAAAGGATTCTTTTATATCAGAGCATCGATGCTGTCTGCTGTCCTGCAGTTCAGTGCTGCCCCCTTCTGGTCAGCAGAGTCACTGCAGAAGGTTCTGCAGGACCAGCTGGTGTTTCTGCAGCATTTGGATATATTATGGGATTGATTCAACAGATTCATGAAGTTTTATTAACCAAACATTTGAAACTCAGATGATCTTGTTCTGTAAACTGCACATAAAGTCAAAAACTGCTTCATTTTCTAAATAAACCAGTCGATCGATGAAAACGTCCTCTGAACTGACTTACATGTTTATTATTCTGAGAATACTCAGATTATCAGAGGAGGCGAGCAAACGTGATCTTCTCACAGTAAATGTTTCTCATTGTGGAAAATCTATTTAAGGTGTACTTCTTATGAACTAAGAACTCAGAGCAGACAATGATGGTCCGTTAAGAGTAAACTTCATTTCTATTTAACTGCAGCTGTTTCAGAATCATGGAAATCGTGTGAAACTCCCTAAGAACTGAAAAAACGAAATAAATTAAAAGGCTGATCATCAGGAAACAGAGTGACAATAATAATTTTCAGGTTTATTCATATCAACACATTTACATAGGAACACAGGTGAGTTGATCCTAGACTGAACCACTTCCAGCCGACTGGGGGGGTCTAAGGTTTGGACTGAACCAGAGTCTGTAGAGCTTTGGCCACCTGGTCAGCTGACATGTTGTCCACCGAGACGCTGCTCTCTTTACCAAAATCTGAACACAAAACACAAAGATTATTATTATTATTATTATTATCACCATAATCTGAAGGGTAAACAGTCAGCATTCACCCATTCTCTCTCCCTCACTCACACACACACACACACACACATACACACACACACACACACTCATCATCAGCAATAACCATTCACACAGGGATCAAACTATCGACCTGGATGTCGCTGAAACTGAAGGAAACTGAAGTGTCCTCGCGACACTGAAGACCGCAGGTTTAAAGCTATAAACACATTAAACTCACTCCAAATGCTCACAGTTTTCAGAAGATGTTCTATGAAAGCAGCAGTACAAATGAAAGCAATGAAAGGAGTTGAAGTGTAGAAACTAAAATATTCTGAGGGGTCATTTCAAGTGTAAACCAGCTGAAAATAAATCATGATGGGTTTTCAAATTTTCATTTAATATTGAACCTTGCAGGGAGTTTAAGTGTTAGTTAGCTTGTTTGTTCATTAGCCCGTTCATTGACTTGTTACACCTGTAAATGATTGCCGGTGTGCAGACTCACCGTATCTGGCCCAGACTCGGGCCTGAACTCCAGAACATTCTCTGATCAGGATCGGGAAGTCCGGGTTGGACTTCTTCAGACTCACATAGTGCTGCTCCACAAAGTCCCTGTAAAACGCACACAGACATGGTCAGTGTTGACACCATCTGCTTCCTGTTGACCTCTGAGGTCTGTCTTACACCTGTAATGACGTCACCACAAATAGAATTCAGTGTTTTGGTAAAATATTCTTTTTCAATTGGCTGATCCCCATCACCTGACGACCTTCCTGACACAACCTTCTATTTCAAAATCTTACATCCGGAATAACAACTTCATTATGTTCACATTTACGTATGCTTTAAAAGAACGTTTCAGCTCCTCAAACATTGAAAAATAATGAATGCAATGATAATAATAATGGCCATATTATATTTGTATCCTGTGCTGCTTGTCTACATGGATTTTATTTTACACATTTAATTACTTTTCATTTGATTTTGTGTCAGTATCTTACAGCTCACTGCTGTTCGAATAATTACGGATGTGAAATGTTGTTTAAGTTAAAAATCACTGTTTAAATAAATATGTTATTTCATATTTTACCCGCTGTGGATCAGTGCGTCAAATATAACGACATTTCCATTAAGAGTACATTAATAAAACGGTTCGTTCATTAAAAATGGCAGTTTTATTAATAATGAAGTCGAATCGACTCAGTCTGTTCTGTGTTGATGATTCCATGCTAACTGCTAACTGCTAACTGCTAGCAGCTCTCCGGTCATTCTGACGTTAGCACCAGCTAGCTGTTAGCAACGTTCAGGTCATTCTCTGCGATGCTAAGCTAACAGGCAGCAGAATTCAGATCATTTTTAATGATATTTCGGTACGTAAAGTGGCGACTCTTCCCGCCTCATGAAGCCGTCTCGGAGCTCACCTGGCCCCCTTGCTGGCCGTGGAGGTCTGGCAGAGGTGGATGCGGATTTCTCGGAGGTTTTTAGCCAAACTGGAGCCGAGACTCCTAACTGCAGCGGCTGCCATATTAGCTTCCTGGTGTCCGTGAAGGACGGATGCAGGGTATTTCTTCCCGGAGTTTACGCTGCCAGGCAGAGCGTGCACTATTCCCTGCGTATGTCCTCACAGGCATCGACTTTCTCGTGCAGGCTGCATGCTGAAGGCTGAAACTTCCCTTCTACGTTTTATTCTGTGGTGGAGAGTACATTTACTCGGGTACAAGACTGAGGTACTTGTACTTTCTATTGTCTGTACTTTACATTTCATTTCATGACACATGATGATTTTTTATGGATTAAAAACTGAAAACTGTAGTAGAAAATGTCGACAGCTACAATGTTAAAATCCTGTTAACCTGTTAATACATCAATAATAATACAACATATCTAATAAAACTCTAAATGTAACTTATCTAATGTCCGTACATCAAATATGAACCTGTGACAGCAGCTTCTCTGCAGAACGAGTACAATTACTTAAATTCTTTAAGAGCATTTTGCACTTTTACGGAAGTAAAACTCACAGACTACAATCATACATCAACAGAAAATGAATGAATCAGCAACATTTATGTCACATTGAACCAAATCTTTATATTTTGAAAAATAAAAAAGGAACATCTGAAGATTTCCAGTTGAACCAACATTTTTCACTATTTTATGACATTTTAGAAACTAAATTCATTCATTAAGAAAAGAAGTCCCTGACTAATCAAGTGAAAGTGAAAACACTCTTTTTCCCAGCCCCAAATATTCAGAATGGGATTACTGTGGAGGATGAAGAGGTTGAATTTATTGTTCATAAAGAACTGAAGTAGACAATTTAAAAAAAATCTGAGTAATAGACAGTTTGTTGATACATTTCTTTACACCAAAAGTTCAGACAAAATTAACAAAACTCACAAGATAGAATTAATGATAATCACCCATATTGTTCATTTTTATTATTCATTCATCATAAATAGATGAAAAAGCCATCAGGACTCTGATTTTCTTCACTGAACAACAAATATTCTTTATCCTTCCCGGTTTTAAATAAAAACCAAAGCTGGGAATGAATCAGATGAAATGTTTGTGCTTGTTGTTGTTCTGCAGTTCAAAAGATTAAAGACAATATTTGACATGATTTACAGTTGAACAGCTGAAAGTTTGATTCTTCTCATCTGGATGTGACGAAGGAACCAACACAAACAGGTTTAAAGCTGTTTCCACTGATCCAGCTGATCTGAGCTCAGTTTGACGTCAAACATCACACACAAACAGGATTTAACAAAAAACACAAGAAAAAAATGAAATGCAACAGAGATCAATCTGATCCAGAACAGACTGGGCACATACACAGCTGTGATAGACAGCATGTGATCCGGTCCTGTTTCTTAAGAGCCAACGTTTGGGTCGAATGGAAAAGCTGACGTTTTGGAGGGTTGATATGACAACAATTCCCTGTTAAAACGTCAAATAATATCTTCATCAGTGCGCTTCAGAAGCGCTGCAAGTGTATTTTTTAGCTTTGGACAGTCAGGTTAGCTGTTTACGGTCTTTATGCTAAGCTAAGCTAACCAGCTTTAGCTTCATGTTTCACATGCGGACACGAGAGCGGAGTCAGTTTGAACATCTGTTCTTCAGCTAGAGAGAGAAGAAAGGGATTTCAGTAAATGTTGAACTGTTCCTTTAAGAGGTGTTCACGACTCGTGATGACATCAGCAGCTGAATGACACTTTGCTTTATTAAGAAACAGGGTTATTTGGTACAAACATCATGAATGAAAACCAGAAACACTCTGATTGAAGTGTCTCCACATTCTGGTCTTACACAGTTTCAGGATCAGGTCCAGAATTCAGGATGCTTCATACGAAATTCAACAACAGCTGACGTCCTAAAGACCCAAATCATCATCAGTTGTTTGCTTTGTCGGTCGGCTCTGCGACCTGTTTCTGTGTCTTGGTAAGAATTTGGTAGCATTAGCTGAAAGTGAGCAAGCTGCACATGCACGTCATGTATGAACAATAAAACTAAAACCACGGCAGGAATGTTCTCATAATCCGCCATGTTTCCTGTCAGTCCTGCCCTCTCTGCTCCTGTTGGATCTCCTCAGAAGGTCCTGACGCCGTTTCTCATTCAGAAGCTGCTGGATGCGTTTGTTTTGTGTTCGCTCGCGAAACGGCGGCATCCGTGGCACAAAGTAGTTCTGCTGTCCCCTGGTGATGTCACCGTCCAATCCCACAATCCGGTACGGCACCTCGTCCACCGTGTTGTTCTCCTTCTTAGAAAGTGGGAAGAAGGAGGACGATGACATTGGCTTTGGATCGATATCAGTCTGAAGGCTCCTCCCCCCTGACATTCTGTTTGGTGATGACGTGGCAGTGATGATGTCATCAGCATCAGCTGGCGGTGTGGTGGGGAACTCTGGGACAGCAGACGTCCTGATGGGCGCCAATGTTGCACTTTGATCCTCAGCAGTTAATATGGGGAGTGTAGCAGGGGTCATCGTGGTAGTGGTAGTTTTCCTCTTGAACAAATGTGGTGGAGCAGTTTTTCTTGGACGTCTTGTAGTAGCAGTAGTAGTAGCAGTAGTAGCGGTACTAGCAGTACTAACAGTAGTAGCAGGTGGAATGATATCAGCAGCGTCAAGCAACGGATCCTCGTAGGACGAATACTCGTCGTAATCGTCGTACTCCACGTACACAAAGTCGGTGGTGCTCCTGCTGGTGGGGGGTGGAGTTACAGTGAAGCTCAAAGATGGTGTGCTGATGATATCAGTGATGATGTCACTGATGACGAAGCTGCTGTTGGACCAGGAGGAGGTGGATGCTGAAGTCATCGTCTCCGTGGTTAAACTCCACACACTAGGAGACAAAAACAAGGACGATCCGTGAAATGAGGCCAGGACTGTTTAAAGGATCGGAAATGTTTCAGTTAAACATTAAATACTGATGAGTCAATGAACGTTCACAGTCAAAGCTGAAGCTTGGACAGAACTGTTTACTGTATGCTGGACATGCAAAACGTCTGAAGCAGGTTTATGAGGACTGTGGTTAGAAGAGTGACCTGAGAGACAACTGTCCTGCTCACTATATCCAGCCAATATGCAATACAAGGACAAAACAATAGAGTCTTGACAGCCAGACTCAATTTTTAAGGATTTCAGTGAAAATTTTACATTCAGTTATCCCAGGAAGAAGGGGCAGCGTCTTTCTTGTCTAATTCGGACCAACATCTGTAGAATATTTTGAACATTATATAAAATGTTCTCATGTTTTGATTCCCACCAGTGGGAAGAAGCCAAAGAAACCTGGAAGCTGCACTTCCTCTAACGTCCAACAGATGCTGCTGTGATCAAAGTTAAGCTCTCAGCAGATTCATTGAGCTTCATACACACAGAAACACACACACACACACACACACACACACACACACACACACACACACACACACACACACACTCTTTGGTCTCACCTGCTGTTGGAGGTCGGTGGGTTTGTGCTGTTGAAGTTGGGACGCAAGCTGCTGGAGTTGTCAGAGCTGCTGAAGTTTCTCTCGCTGCAGGACTTGCAGCACATCTGTCGGTATCCGGCGATGGAGCAGTACCGACTCAACACCTCCATCCGGCAAAACACTGAGCGGTCACCACGGCAACGCTGCCCTGGAGACAGAGCGGGAGTGACGGCTCAGTTAATGAAGTCTGACACCAGAACAGAACAGGTGATCAGTGGGTCCAACATAATGCTTTCAGGTTTATTTACTGGGTTGTGCAAAAAGTTCCCGGCTGTTGATCTGCATCGCCTTCACCTGGATACACAATCTGAAAATGACCTCAGAGCTCAGCCTCCACGTTTACACCTGGTTTTAATGCGTGTTCTCATCCTCTTTTTCATTTCCTTTTGCAGTGCATAGCTTTCACTTTGACAGGCAGTTTTAGATGACAGAAAGAGGCAGAGGAGGCAGGTGAACTTCCACCTTGTGGGGCAGATGATTTATCTCAAGAACCTTGGCCAACTATTCAGACGTCATCCACACCTGCATTAACATGTGTTTTCCTGATCCAGATTATGGGGTCTGAGTCACTGCAAATAAAACAAAATGAGCCCAAAACAAACTGCAAGAAATTATCTAAACCTTCTGCAGACAACATAAAAATGTCAAATGAATCTTTTGTCCTCTTTTCTACTCTCCTGTCCTGCCATTATGCAGAATCAATAAAAATCCCAGTCCAATAAATCTTTAAACCATCAGCCATCATCTCAGACAACAGAAACCTGAGTAACATTACATTTTACTGAGAAGGTGGAGAGAGAGGAGGAGGAAGAGGACGACCAAGCAAATTAGGTAAATGAGAAGAAAGAGCAGAAAAAGGAAGAAAAGAACCCTGTGGAGGAATAAGGAGGAAGAGTCTGTGTTTTACTGGAGGAGATCTTCGGAGCTGGGAAGCTGGTGTTGGACCTGGACAGCCATTTAATTATGGCGTTCTTCTGGTCACCTGCAGGTGGAGACAAACACAGCCAGTTACACACAGACTGCAACTCCCAGCATCCCTCCTTCTCTTTCAGGGCACAGAAGTATAATATGTGATTGGTCAATATCTACCGCCGCAGAGCAGGCCCTGGCAGGTGCGGGTTGTGATTGGTCGAGGCTCGCTGCAGTTTTGGGCTGAACCTTCGATACTCGAACATGCAACCTGACGTTCCTGAGTCCCGTTTCCACACGATACTGAACACTACAAAGATAAAAGCATTGATCAAACACTGATGTGCAGATTGTAAATTGATCTGGTATTGATCTAAGGTCATATTCAACAAACATCCTAGGGCTAAAAGTTGTTCCTAACTGGCCAAGTTAGGTAACAGTCCAGAAAGGAAGTCTGGAAAGATGAAGTTCAGGGTAGTCCAGAGAGAAGGAACGTAGAGCTAACCGGAAAGATAAAAGTAGAGATATTCTAGAAAGAAGGGAAAGATAGTCCAGAGAGGCAGAAGTTAGCTCTAGAGGTAACAGAGTTAGAGGGATTCCAGGAACAATGATGTTCTAGGTCAGCCAGAAAGAAGGAAGTTACAGCTAAAATAGGCGCTTCAGCAATGAAGCAAGAGGAGCAAATGCATCCTCATCATTCAGTTAGGGGGAGCAAAGTTATGGTTTTCCACTCTTTGTCTCAGCCGCCTAAAGCTTACCACATTATTTTCAGCAACTGAGAAAGACAAGTGTATTCCAAGATAACAAGTAGTTCAGAGTAAGTCAGAGATTTTTGGATCACCCTTTGAGTTCCTTCAGTCTAACCCATTGCTGATCGTTTGCTGTGACTGACAGCATTCTTTGGCTGTCAGTCAGTCTGTCAGTCCACACAGGAGACTGGCTGTACAGAAAGGTGAGAAATCAGTGAGCTTAACTGTCATCAGAGACTGCAAATAGAACACAGGAAAAGACGGCCTGCTGACTCCAGCCAAACTATAAATTAGCTAAAAATAGGATTGTACTGTCTCCAAAATGCCAAACCTACTGAACATCACATAACTTTACCAGTCTGGCCTCCTGACTTTAGCTTGCTGATTTCACAGTATTTGGCTGTGGAGATGGGACGATCACAAAGACACCTTTAAATCTGATATAGCTAATGACATTTTGCATTAGCCTTGGTTGATTTTGTTATGTTGGAAGTAGTCGAAGCTAAATACACATGAACTCAGTTTACCCACTGTTTTCAAATGCAACAAAGGGCTTATTCAAAATTTACTCTAAGTGGTTTCATAGTAAGGCCTACCTTGACCAAGACTGTCTTGAGGAGCAAAAGTCACTCTGTGAGTTGAATATTAAAATAGTCATTGATTTGAGATGACGTAGGTTAAACTGATCTGCTTTTAATGTTTGATTATTCATTACGGTATAACATTAAAACTACACCAGATAGGGTTGCTATTGAGAATAGCTACCACGAGAGCACGTGTGTTAAATATTCAGGTGGGGCTGGAATTACATAGTTACTGTAAGGCCATTTTATTCATCCAAATTGTAGAATCCCCCTCCTATTATGTATTTTTCCAAAAGTGCTCTCCCATCTAAACACATAAACAACTGCCCGGGACTTGTCCCCTGGTTTTACTGTTCATACCGGGGTCCAGGGCCCAGCTCGCCAGGAAGCAGGACAGGGGAAGCGGTTGCAGGGTTGTTTAACATCTGGGCGGTCCTCGCCACATAGTTTGCTGTGCACTGAGCGCTGCTGCTGCTGCCCCACGCTGGACATCTGCTGGCAGCTCACCCAGCGACGCTGCCACCCCGTCTGACCACAGGAGGCGCTGCAGTCCTCCCACTCCCCGGTCACCCAGCTGAGTTGACAGAACAGTAGGATTTCATACAACAAACCGTGCTTTCTTGTTGGATGAGTGATACTCCAACATTGTTCTTTCACTATTAAATTCTAATCATGTCGCCAATGATGCATCTATAAACATCTTGCCATTTTGTCATATTAACCAGTCCTATAGAAGGAGGATAGAAATGGCTCAGATTTGGTCATGTGGCACCAGAACAGAGTGGCCTGTACCCAAAATCAGCCCAAACTTGGTGAGCTACGTATCAGCATGGTGACCTATAACATGTTACCGTGGCGAGCTGCAGGCATTGGTGTTGCAGTTACGGCTGATGGCCCTCGGTTTGTTGATGTTGGAGCAGAACATCCTGTGTAGCATTTTCCCATCAGCCTTCCTCCTGCAGCCAAACCTGGTGTATTGTTTCCCTGGCAAACCAGACAACACTGTTAACTACCATGCAGCTGATACTTTGGTAACCACATTATCCAGCTAGCTACCAAGGTGATAACCAGCAACAGAGTTCTTTACCTCCTCCGCAGGGTTTAGAGCAGTGTGACCACTTCTTCAGAGCCCACTCATAGAAGATAGTATCCTCCTGCACCAGGTTGGACTCCAGCGAGGACCGGACACCATCCTGGATGATGTACTTATATGAAATGGTCACCTTTGAGTCTCCATGAGAACGGACCTGACAGACAGAAATAAAGGCAGGCGGTGGTTTTTCCGATTTTGTCTCTAGTCAGACACACTGTGAGAACGTGGGATTGCTTTCCTGTGTTGACAGACTGACCATAAGCAGAACTCCATATTTCAGTGGCCCTGTGGTCTGGATGGACTCCTGCTCCTCAGTATGTCTGTACTCCCACGCAACACCCGTCTCGATCACCACTCGGGATTCTGGTAGCTCATCTTCATCGTTGAGGAAGAGGTGACCTGTCTCCTGGTTGTTCAACGCTGGAGCAGAAAACAATGAAAAGAAGCTTTTCCACAAAATGGCGAGCCACGTCTGTTCCTTATGTTGGACAAAATAAACTCATCCTCTAACTGAGCTGAGAGCTTTCAAGTGTGCCACTGATGTGCGTTAATGTGCCACACAGCGATATAAAGACCCTTCGTTCTTTCAGAGTTTCCTTCTGTCTTACCTAGGATGTGAGGAGTCCCTTTGAACTCCTGGATCAGCAGGTGTCGGGCTCCTTTAGGGATCTCCAGGATCTTTAGGTAACCTAGGCCATGGGAACAGTAATCATGAATCGATTAGTAATGAACACTTCCACAGAAATATGATCAAAGCCAACAACAGTAGCAATCATCAGTAACTACCATCCCATCACTGCATTGTGCGTGGCAGGACCAGCTTTGTGCCTGTGCAAAAATAAGTTCAGTAGTTCCTGTTTACTTTCACAGAATATATCTGCTCTCTGTTCAGAGGTTCCAAAATGAACAAGGTTAAAGTATTTGACTGGAACTTGTTTCAACAGGACACAAAACTTCAGGTAAAGTTTCTCCTTTGATCAGATGTCTTTCAGAGACCTTGTTTCTTTGTGCTTCGGGTGAAGTTTCCTTTGATGATCCTACAGCTGGAGTTATCTCCTCCACACACACCACATCGATCCTCCTGCTGGTCTGAAGCAATCTGTCCATCACAACCTACATGCTGCATTGGGAGAGAGGAAACAAGGACAAAGGAGAGGAAACAAGGTCAGAGGGGAGGAAACAAGGACAATGGAGAAGTAATAAGGACAAAAGAGAGGAGCAGATCTTGGAAGATCAGTGGCTGTCTTTGGGAGAGCACTGATCTTCCTGTTTCACCCAGTGAAAACTGAAAACCTGAAAATATGCCTTGTGAGTCCATCCCAGACTGAGCATTATGGTTAATGAAGGTTCCTGTACAGATGTCAAAGTGTCAAAGAGCAACTTAACACCCAGTTTTTTCTCTAGTCAGTTTGTGAAGGGTACATTACACTTTAGCTTTAACACACCCGTGACAAATTAAATCATGCATTCAAAGCCTTTTAGATGTTTTTTTTTGGGGCCGCTGTGGCTCAGGAGATAGAGCAGTCGTACACCACTCAGGAGGTTGGTGGTTCGATCCCTGGCCTCGGCAGTCCACATGCCGAAGTATCCTTGGCAAGATACTGAACTCCATAAAAACTGCCCCCGATGCTGCGCCATTAAAGTGTGAATTTATATGTACGTCGCTTCAGATCAAAGCATCTACAAATGGCTGATTGTAATTGTTTTAGTGGCTAGATGTGACATCTGACAGTCACCCAGAATTCATCAAATCAAAACTCGATGAACTTCACATCTATTGCAGCTGCCAACAGCTCACTTTGACATCAAGTTCCTGTTTGTGTGAACATACTCAGACACAGTTTGGATTCTGATCTCAGAATCAGATCTGGATCACAGTTCTGTTATTCATTCTGCCATATAACAACAGTACTGGGAGATATTATTGTATATAATGTGCTTTACCATACCACACCATGTCATATATGCCATACTACACTCCTAAATGCTATGCTAAATTTGGCATAGTATGTTATATCCTTTGTTATATCATGGATGCATAAAACATGACAATATAAAATCAATTGAAATCAATAGAATAGAATCAGTGGAATAGAATAAAATCAATAAAAATGAATAGATATGAAAGTAAACTTGCAGTCTCTTCAAACAGAGAGCGATGTGTCAGGAGTGACAGACATGTGATAATGAAAAACATATTTTAACATTAATCCCAAATTTGATTTCACGTTTGATATAGTTGTAGTTTTTGTACCAATTAAATGACATCAAAGCAACAACACAGACTAAAGAAGATGAGAAACTATATAAAGACCTCACACTCTCCTCGGACGCAGACGCTGTGGGCGTCGCTGTAGGAACACGGTGTCCCATCATGCACCATTCTGTTCATGGAAACCACGGCGGCCGTTTCCTTCGACTGACAGTAAAGTCGACAGCGCTCATCAGCTGCAGCACACGCAGAAGTATAAAGATGCACAGCATTTTTAAAGAAAGAAACACTATTATACAGAATATCACATCATGACACAGTCAGAGCCACTTAAGGTGGAATATTTAAGGTGGAACTTGAAGAGTTTAAAGACAGAATTCAAATTATTTTCTGTCTTTAAAGAGTTAAAGGGAGGAGAGGCCACAAGTTTCCTTCCACTAACAGATTCCTGACTGATGACTTTAACATGTGAACACACACACACACACACACACACACACACACACACACACACACACACACACTACAAGCACATACGCTAAAATGAGCAGAGAGGAAACTTATTCTAATCTTTAATTTCGGAAAAAAATGTGTGTATGTGCTTATGTGTGTGTCTGTGTGTGTGTCTCTCTCTGTGCTCATAGTTTGTGTGTTGGTTATGTCTCTATTATGATGTGTGTATTTAAGGTCAGCATATATTATGTGTCTCCTGTTTTCCCCTTTGTCTCCCGTTTTCCCCTCTGTCTCCTGTCTTCCCCAGTGTCTCCTGCTTTCCTCTCTGTCTCCTGTCTTGTCTGTCTCTAGTGGGTGTGGCTTCCCTCCTGGTTCCAGACTCTGTCCTCCTACAGACCTTTTGTCCATCAGTCCATCAGCCTTCAGCTCTTCATGTATCTTGTGCCAGATGTTTGTGCCTTTTTGATGACAGAGTTCTTCTTTGTTTGGATTGTACGAACCGTCTTTTACTGCTCAGGATTGTCAAACTCAAGCCTGCCCCTGTTCCCCCCCCCCCAGGTGCTCCTGCTGTCATCAGCCAAGTACTTCATCTGTCTGCTGGTGGTGTTCTAGACATGGGTCCACTTTCTGAACCGAAATGTGACGTACGTGTATGTAATGTGTGTATTTACGGTCTGTGTGTATCATGGGTGTATGTAATGTGTGTCTTTATGGCCTGTGTTTATCATGGGTGTATATGATGTGTGTATTTACGGTCAGGGTGTTGGTATGGCAACCAGTGATGTTTCTTTCCTTCATGTTCATAAAATGGATTCCAGACTTTACACTGATCCTCCCTGAAAGAGAAAAACAATAATCAGCCTGCAGGAACACACAAACACACAAACTGACTGCTGAGGTTAACAACACAACACAACACAACACAACACAACACAACACAACACAACACAACACAACACAACACATTCTGGTGAGTAAAATCAAGCTGAGTCATGTTGAGTCCAATTTGAAGTTGAGGACTCAAGGAGGTCAAACAGAATGGATTGAACTAGAACTGTTCATTACAGCCATCGAATCGAGGACTCGCATCAAGCTGAGTTAAATATAACAAAGTGAAGTTGAGTTGAGTCGAGTAAATGGACTGCAGAAGTGTAGAGATGTGTTAAAAACAATTAAGTGGAGTGGAGTACAGTAGACTCAAGTCCGGTCAAGCTGAATGTAGTAAAGTTGAGAAAAATGCAAGTTCACTACAGTCGAGTAGAATCTAGTCAAGTCTAGTCGAGTTCAGTCCAGTTGACTGAAGTGGAGGAGTAAGGCGGTTTGGAGTCGATGCAGAGTGGAGTTGAGTAGAACAGAGTTATGTGGAGCTGAATCAAGTCCAGTCCAACGGAGTGGTGTGACGTCAAATCAAGTCCAGTGAAGTCCAGTTAAGTCTAGTTGAAGGACTTGCATTAAGTGGGATAAAGTAAAATAAAACAAAATAGAACAGAATGCAATATACAAACCATACCTGAAGTCAGTCAGCGGTGGACACTCTTCTTGGCTGCACAGTTGGAACTCATAACTGTTTCCAAAGCAGGTGCGCCCCCCGTTAGCTGGACTGAGAAAAACAACTGGTTAGTCTCTCTGATAGGTGTCTCCTGTGTAACATCACAGATGACTGACAGCTCACTCACGCTGGGTTGTCACAGCGCCTGGCCCGAAACCTGACCCCGCCCCCACAGGTCCTGGAGCAGCTGCCATATGGACTCCATGTTCCCCAGCTGCCATCTTGTCTCAGCATGTCAGGGGTCAACTTCATACAGAATCCCTTAAAACAGTGCTGCAACAAGAGACGGTTACCATGAAGCTGCAAGGAAGTTCAGCACACAGCTGGATTCAGGTTGTGGTTAACCTAGCTTAGCATTAAGACTGGAGGAAGGGAGAAACAACTTGCCTGGCTCTGCCAACTGGATTTGAAGTATGGAGCCATGCTAGCAGGTATCATGATTGATTAGGCATCTTCATTGTGTTAGTTTTAGCATGTTAGCATGCTAACATAACATAGCTACTTAGCAGTAAACACAGCGTCCAGCTGAGGTTGATTGGAATGCCATTAGTTTTGAAGGTTTTTAGTCATAAACCAAAGCATTAGACACATTAACATGTTGACCTGATGATGGTGCTATGTGAAAAGTCAGGAGATCATCCATGTTATTAAAGTTCATCCTGAGAGGAACATGAACGTCTGAACCACATTTCATTGCATTTCATCTATCCAAGAATTTTTGAGATATTTCAGTCGGGACCAGAGTAGTGGATCAACATGTATCCAGATGCTTTCATGAAAACAAATTAATTTATTGACCAATATCTCTGAAGCTCACTGATTAACATGATTAACAGGATTAAACCCACAATGACCTGAATGTGTCCTCACCTTCCCCGGTCCACACTTTGTCCCATCAAGCGGCGGACCTTTCTTGGTTTTACAGTAGAACGGGTTGTTGTAGTCACTGCACCACAGCTGTTTACAGGGCTCATGGGTCGTGTACTGGAGTCAAACACACATACAAAGATGTTTAGGTTAAAATGCAAAACATCAATACAAAGTATTGACAGACAGCAAGAAAAAGTAATGTTAACTCAAACAGCAGTAACATAAAGTGGAAATGTTTTAAATGCTCATAAAACATCAGATTCTGACTTCTTAAATCTGAGCCGAAATGAAAACAGTCAGGACCAAACTGAAAGAAACTGTGAAAAATAAATCAATTCAACACAAACATGGTAACCACAAACCTGTGAGAGAAAAATCAAACAACGCAGTTACATCATCATGTTGAAATGTTGGAAACTCCCAGAACAAAGACGTCATGAGATTAAAAACTGCTGATACATTTGATCTAACGTGTAAGTCATCCTCCCGGGGAGGGTTTGTATGTGATCTCATCAAACGGTTCACAGTTAACATCCTGAACAGATGTGGTGTTGGCCTCCAACCTAAAAACATCAGCAGGGCAATTCTGCACACATCAGTCTCACCAATAGACATCAGAAAACTTGAACATTTAACGCCTGTTTCAATTTAAAGTGCTCAGTTTGGACTGATATTTAAATTGTTTCTTAAATCAGATTTTTGTCATTTTTCCTAACTACAGATATTGTGTTTGTTTTTAATCCTGCAGTCCTGTTTAAAAGTTTCCTCAAATATGTATTAGAAACTGTCAAAATGACCAGAAATCTTAAAGAAATGGGAGGGACTGTGGACAGGGCTGTCCATTTCTTCCAGCAGTTTTTGCTCCTGAAGCGATGCTGCATGTGCTACTAAAAACTGTAAAGGCTTGAAATTGCAAGAGGCAGACAGACAGGTCAGCTGACAGACTGGAAGACGCACAGACAGAAAGACATACAGCAGTACAGAGACTGTATCCTGGTCCGAAGTCGAAGCGACACTGTTGGTCCATCGAGTACTGAAACCCTGGCAACTGAGGCAGAGCTGGCCAATCATGGTTGAATGGGTCATCACGGAGACAGTCATAAGTACTGAAGACAGAATCAGATGGACAGACAGACAGACAGACAGAACAGAGGTTTTTTGTTGACATATGGTGCGTTCAGGTGATGCCTGATGTGGAATTAGGGGAAAAAAATATTCACTCTACAGCCAGTCAGAGTTCAGTGTTTCAGTTGTTTACAGTCAGTATACTGGTAGTAGTAGATACTAGTAGTACTGACTGTAGGTACTTGTGCAGCTCCCTCCAGCTGCATCGAGACCAGTGGTATCGATGGAAGGTGGCTTGAACCCGTGGAGACATGATGCTGCCCAACGGCACGTCATCAGCACAGTCATTTGCCTCACCGTCATGCTCCATCCCTAAACTGAGACAGACAGATAGATGATCAGGCAGACAGACAGACAGACAGACAGACAGTCTGACAGACAGATGATCAGGCACTTAAGTCTTGAATCTTGTCTATATGTTGTGGTAACTATAAAGGTGAATGTTATCGTCTCTACATGGACACCCGGGAGTTGTTTCTGTCTGTATGTGGACACCTGGAAGTCCATTATTGTGTCTGTGTGAACACTTGGGAGTCATTATCGTCTCCATGTGGACACCTGGGGCTCTGTTGTCATGACTGCAATCTGTTATCACCTTTATGCCTGGGAGTCATTTTGATGTTGTCTTTAAATACACGGTCTGATTATTTGTACTGCCAACAAATTTGCATTTATTTGTAAGTGTATGTGCTTGTGTGTCTCACACGTGTCCTGTTTCATGGGCAGCTACGAAGGCAGAGGAAAAACCGTCCTCAAAGACGAGAACACAACTCCGATGCAAGTGACACATTCCTGTAACTGGAGCATAACCTGCAGAGAAATATCAAAAGGTCTGACGTCAGCTTTAAGAGGTCAGGGTCTGGTCAGGCAGGTGGTGTAAGTAGTAGTACTTGTAGTTTTAGTGGAAGAATTAGTAGTTGCAGGAGTTGGTCAGGTAGATTGCGTTAGTAGTAATACTTAATGTATGTATTCATAGAAGTATTAGAGGTAGTACCCTGCATGCCAGAGGTGCTGAACTCCTGCCTGGTCAGGTAGATGGTGTTAGTAGTAGTGCTTGTAGTACATATTAGTGAAGGTATTAGCGGTAGTACCCTGCATGCTGGAAGTGCCAAACTCCTGCCTGGTCAGGTAGATGGTGTTAGTAGTAGTGCTTGTAGTACATATTAGTGAAGGTTTTAGCAGTAGTACCCTGCATGCCGGAGGGGCCGAACTCCTGCCTGGTCAGGTAGATGGTGTGGTCATGCTGCTCGGCGTGACTCTGCTCCCTCTGCTGGAGATACGACCATCCACATACGTTCTCCAAACTCTTCTGGGGATTCCCCACAGAGATCATCTCCAGGGACTGATGGAGGGACACTATTTTTTAATTGTTTTTGTAAACCTTTACAAATCTAAAATTGGTACAGATTCCCTGAAGAGGAAATATTCGTTTTAATAAAATGCTGAAAAGTGGGCGGTTGTAGCTGAGGAGGTAGAGCGGTTGTCCACCGATCAGGAGGTCAGTGGTTCGATCCCTGGCCTCGGCAGTCCACATGCCGAAATATTCTTGGGCAAGATACTAAGCCCAAAAACTGCCCCTGATGCTGTGCCATCGGTGTTTGAATTCATATGTACATCGCTTTGGATCAAAGCGTCTGTAAAACAACTAACCATAATTGTAATTGTAAGTAAGTAGTTATTGGCCCAGGGTGATTGGATAATAGCACTGACCAAAGCAGGGGAACCAGAGCGTTTGAAAGCAAAGTGGAAAACAGAAATGGTCTAAGTGTGTAAAAGTTCTTTTTATAAACTGAAACAACACCACCTCCCTGACCCTCTTCATCTATTTAAACTTTATTGCTTGCATGAAATCACGATTGAAAATACAATCTTGTTTTCCTGTCGGAGTTCAGTCCAAAGGAACACACAGCTGAACTGAACTGTTCACTTAATTCTTTAAACTAAAAAACAACACCTGAGATCCAACAAGACACTGTCTTGGGCCCCATAGTAGGAGGGCCCACAAAGTAGTAGATGAGACAAAATAAAGTTTACACACCATTAATGGACAATTCTGTCCTGAAGACAAAACTGCCAAAGAAAGCCTATCCTTCCTGAACAAGGCAGTACAACAACTGGACAACATTAGTTAATTCACAGAAAAGTGCCCTGACCAGAATCCTTCTGTAGCTTTGAAACAGAGTCACAGTGTGGTACCTGTGATGGAGACAGTATGATGATGTTGACCAGGACAACATTGATGTTGGCACCCAGAGAATGATCCTGATAGATCTCATTAACCTGGAACAGAAACACACACACATACAGAGGTACTGTAGTATTGGCCAGAAATTATTGGTCTATCTGACCATCTTTGCTATATTTTGGGAAATGCAAAAATACAGACTTGAAATTCTACCTGTCTTTTCAGAAATCTGGATTAAACTTCTATAACTGTCTAGACTCACTGCCTGATTGTAATGGAGGGGTTTCTTGTTGTGTCACCCCCAAGGAAAGAGAGGATCAAGTCTACTGTGATTCCTGCTGAGCCCACTGAGAAAATCAAGTTGGAAGATCAGGTTGACTAGAGCTTGTACCAACATTGTGTGACTCTTGGCACATCTGTGGTTCTTTGTGATTGAAAGTCAAGGTGCTCAAGGTATTGGTAATCTTTGTAATCACATTGTCCTTTGTACTTTTTGAACATCGGGTTGAAGAGGGACATAGAGCTGGAAAGTGATCACTGTTTGGTGATGAGTTGAATTGGGTTGCCCAGACAGACAGAGTAAACCCGAACATGTACTTAACTGACTTAGTCCTCTTGGTCCCCTGTGAGATTTAGGAGCTCTTGCCATCATTGTTATCACTGGCCACATGTTGAGCTTCCCCCAGAGTTACCTTTGTTTTGTTAGTTTGTCTGTCACAGTTCTAGGTTCCAGGTCATTTTTGATCCATCTCAGCTCAACATTTGAGATGTGATCTCTCTCCATTTCAGATTTTATTTCACAAATGATGTTTTTGCTTTTGTCTTTTCTGTTTATTCCAAGATTGTGATCTTGTTATGTCAGAATATCCGAACACCCTTCTCTGGCATCTGTTGTTGAATATGTAAATCCTTATCACAGTTGCTTTGCTTTCTTGCCAGCATTCAGATGTGTACATTAGGACAGATGTGGTGTTGCTGTAATGTAGACGGGAGCACCAGAAAACTTTCCTTATTTACTGGTAAGGTATGTGGTAAGGCTTAACTGGGAACATGTAGCTGAGGCTTCTGTCTGTGAAGTCTTCAACTTCCAACAATGGAATAACTTTTCCTGTGTGATTACGACGGGAAAGTTGGCTATGTTGTAAAACAGTTCATTTTTTGGCCTGTTTTGATGGTGTTGATCGTTGATATATGATCGGGAGTCTGCACAGGCTGTTTTATTTTGCGAACTGATCGGATTCTCTCCCCTGTTCCTGTGCCTGACTCCCTGTCTGGCTCAACCTGCTCTGTGCAGCTTGATGTGGTGCGATGTGGACTCGCCATTTCTCATTAGTGAGGCAACATCAACTACATTTACTCCTGAATTACAAATCTGTGCTCATGTTTCGACTTACTATGTTCATGAGTGTCAGAAGATATTTCTGGATGTGGTCTCGGCCATGGAAAAGAAGAACAGAGTAATCCACAGCTAACAAAACCTGGAGGAGGGAAAGAGAGCTTTAAGGGAGGTTAAATAGTTAAGTAAGCTCTACACAGACAACAGTTCATAAACCTCCATCTTAAACAGTTCAGTAACCTCTATGTTAAAAAGTTCAGCCTCTTCAATGTAGCGCCGCCGTCGAGCTGAACTGGATCTTGACTGCAACATGTTCTGGTTCAAGTTCAGAGAACCTAACAGCGGACCTGAGGACAAACAAAAGGAAAATCTCAGTAATCGTGGTCTATACTGAAGTTAATTTTCATCAATTACAAAAATTTGAAGACGTTGCTGCATTAGTTGTATTGTCTTTTAACCTCAACTGAACGTACTGACTTCCAGGTGATTCTAATGACTCTTAGGTAACTCTAACAACTCTCAGACCAACTTAACGACTCTCAGGTAACTCAAAGCACTCCCAGATGACTTCAAAAACTCCCAGGTGACTCTGACAACTCTCAGGTGACTCTAATGACTGCCAGGTGAGTCTAAGAACTCTCAGATCAACTTAACTCTCAGTAACTCAAAAGACTCCCAGTTGACTCTAACGACTCTTCATTGTAGCCGCTATCACTGTTGTGATAGGAGTATTAACACTCCCGACCTCCAGAGGGCAACAATGACGACTGTTCCTTCCTGTAAACGATGCTTGTATTGTCTTGGTTTGACAGAAGGATTTGTTAGAAGAATTATTATTATTATATTTGATGAATCAGAGTTTCTTCAGTTTATATGAGAAACATTACAATCACTGCGATGAAAAGCAAGCTCACATTGTCTGAACTGTCTTGTGCCACCATCAGTTCGGGTGACCTTAGATCATAAACAAGAAAATCAGCTGAATCGGATGCATTTTTTTGCTTTCTTCTGCAGTTGTCCACTATTTTCACACAAGACAAAGGAAATTAATAGTGGTTTCAGTCATTGCCAAAAGTAGTGGAATTACAGTAACGTGTCCCTGTTACTTAAATGGGTTATTCTCAACACTGATTGTGACCGAAGGAACAAAGACGGTCAGTATTTAACATTGTCGCATTTACCAATAACTGAATAAAGAGGAGGGAGGAAGAGTTGCATGGCTCTGATGGCTGATCCAACAGGTGTTCTTTGGTGGTGGCGGTAAAAGAAACAGGACCGTTTGTACCCACATGGTACTGACAACCAAAAACCAACGCACTCCCTCTGTGAAATAGTATTTCTATTTCTGTTTCTATTTATATAGTATTATTTACTTTTTAAGCATATAGACAAACAAGGCGACCAGTGCATATGTACTGTAGGTCTTCTACAGCTGAACAGCGTTACTGGTAAAAAGTGGTCAAAGGGAACAAATGGACATTAAACAATGGACAGACATCCATTTTTCTCTAACTTACTCATTGTTTTGTGTCGGAAACATAAATCCTGGTTATTTTAAAATGTTTATGAAAACATCTGTTGTGAAGGAAATGACATCAGCGATCAGAAACAGACTCTCTGAGGTCACACTGTGCTGCTGGAGGCTCAGGGTGAGTTTAGCTGAGGTGAGAAAAAACTCGCTCCTCATTGGCTGATGCTGGTATGAAGACAAACAGATTTAAAGAGTCAATGACTGCAAGGATGAACCATTCAGGAGCTGAACTATCTGTCAACTCTGAGTCCAAAACCTCCAAAACCTCCAAAACTCTGAACCTCGCACTGCCACGTCGTAGCTGGCTGAGTATGTGTGTGTGTGTGTGTGTGTGTGTGTGTGTGTGTGTGTGTGTGTGTGTGTGTGTGTGTGTGTGTGTGTTGTGAAGCTCCCGTCATCTCTGCCAAGTCTCCTGGAACAACTTCTCTGTTTTCAGTTTGATTCTTTCCTTCTGCAGAAACAACACAGCAGATATTTTGGAGGAGCTACGCCGTAAAAAACAGGTTCTGTGTTTGTTTATCACAATTCGTCCTCTTTGCTTGAGGTGCAAAACCACACTTCATTCATGTAACTGCACATAAATTCACATTCCACAAACGACATACCTCGTGAGTCAAGGTTCCTGTCAAAAAACTTTCAGAAAGAGAAGGATTTCCTGAACAATGTGTGAGTGAGTATTGCTGTAAGTATTGATTGACAGGCCTGATTCTGTGACAGTGTTTGGAAATGATGGACATTGATCAGGTTTCCATCCAAAGTTAACTCCACAACATTACTTTTTGTCTTTGTCTTACTGTGTGTCCACCACAGCACTGATGGACACCCCTGTACATGTTGTACTGCATGTGGAGAAAAGTGAAGCCCTCAGTCTGTTTGTGTTGGTCCCGTTTCACTGAAGTACAGTTACAGTCTGAACATGGTGACTGTGGACAAATGACAAACCTCTCTCTGCTGTTGTATTTGAATGCCTCACGGTGCATTTATGAACCCTGCATGTGTTTTCTCACCTCGGAGGAAGTCGTTAGCGGTTTGATTGACAGTTTCAGATTGATTGGCAGCAAGTTGTTTCTTGATGATGGATGAGGAGCGATAAACAATGTGTTGTCTTCCTCTTTCCTCATCCTCCTCTTCTTTGTCTTCATCTCCTCCTGTCCTCCGTTGATCAAACGGCTCGATGAAAAACTCGTCCTGACCAACCCGGATCAAGCCAGCCTGGAGACACAGACAGCTGTTATCTACTGTCCAATCTACTGTGCAATCTGCTGTCCAATCTACTGCGTAATCTCCTGTCTAATATGCTGTTTAATCTACTGTGTAATCCGATGTCTAATCTTCTGTGTAATCTACTGTCTAATCTGCTGTCTAACCTACTGTGTAATTTACTGTCCAATCTACTGTGCAATCTACTGTCTAATCTACTGTGTAATCTACTGTCTAATCTGCTGTTTAATCTACTGTATAATCTACTGTCCAATATACTGTGCAATCTACTGTCTAATCTACTGTGCAATCTACTGTCTAATCTACTGTGTAATCTACTGTGTAATCTGCTGTTTAATCTACTGTGTAATCTACTGTCCAATCTACTGTGCAATCTACTGTCTAATCTACTGTGTAATCCACTGTGTAATCTACTATTTAACCTACTGTCTAATCTACTGTCCAATCTACTGTCTAATCTACTGTGTAATCTACTATTTAACCTACTGTCCACTCTACTGTCTAACCTACTGTGTAATCTACTGTCTAATGTACTGTCTATTCTACTATTTAATCTACTGCGTGATTTACTGTGTAATCTACTGTGTAATCTACTATTTAATCTACCATTTAATCTACTGAACTCTGATGATCAATACTCTCTTCCTTCTGACTGATTCTTCAATCAGTTCTGTGGATTCAGGTGTTCCTGTTATTGTGTCCACCTGTCGATTTGATCAGTCGTTTCTTTAAAAATCAGCAACTGCAGCAGGAAAATATTCTTCTTTCCCTCTTTCCTTTCCTTTCCTTTCCTTTCCTTTCCTTTCCTTCTCATCTCTTCCTTCCCTCTCGTCTCCCCTCTTTCCATTTCTTTTCCCCTCACCTCTTTTCTTTCCTTCTCATTTTTTTCTTTTCTTCCTTCCCTCTCGTCTCTTTTCTTTCCTTCTCGTCTTTCTGTCTTTAAATGCCTCTCATCTTTCCCTCACATCTGGCTTCAATCAGGCGGCTGAGCTCACGCTGTAAGAAGTGAAGGTAAAGTGTGCTGCAGTCAGGCAGAGTTGGCTGAGTTAAAGCGGCTTCGTGTCTTCATGTCTTACAGAGTATTTTTGTCTCTGCGCCTCAAATCGTTTCTTGTCTCACATGAATCGACGTGTTTCTCTTCTGCCTTCTGCTGACTTTAAACGAGCCTTTCTCATTAAAATCTCTCTTCATTTGTTTTGTTTTTAGGATCTGATGTAGTTTTTATTGTTGTGATTTTTACTGTTTTTCTTCTGAAAAATGTTGGCATGATGTGACACGTTTCTTCGTTTAATGGCATTCAAAGATGTTTCCTGTGTGGCTTTGAGCTCAGTCAGATGTTCTCATCGTGCTGCAGAGTGTTAAACTCTCTGTGGTTTCAGCTGCTCTCAGGTCAGCTCATACGGAAAGTCAGAATGCTCAAAAAACACCCGCAGCTGTCCAAACACGTGCCTCCATCAGCAGCTTCCTCAAAGAGGAGAATGATGATGATGATGGTGTGATGTTGTCGATTGGCACCTTTAATAATCTCGTCCAGCGCGTTTATGGTGGGACTCTGTGGTCGCTAACGGCTGACACTGGTTCACATGTGATAATGAATGTTCTGTCACTGATGGAACACAGTCAGTGAATGTTAGAGGAGCAGCAGGTGAAAACTTGCTTTTCTAAAGTAAAACATGCCAATATTTCTGTCTTTGCGCGTTTTACATGTCTGACCTTCATCACTGTGTCTCTGACGAACTCTGATTGGCTGTTGAATTCAAACCCATCGAGATAACGAAGGTGAACAAACATCACACATCCAGATGTGTGAAAGTCGAACATTTTCTTCAGTATCGGCAATAATCCATCTAATTATTGCTGATCGATCAATTGATCGATGGTCTGTGTGAACAGGAAGCCAAAGCAGCAAAATGTAAAGAGGAAGTTTCAGAGATGAACTTTCTAAAGATCTGACAGCTGATCGCCATGATCAGCTGATCAGATCTTGATATTCATTTGATGTGAACGCTCTGAGGTTAAAACCTTCGCTCAGGCCGTCGTGACGCTGATTTTAATCAGACTCACTTTGAACTTCAAACTTTTTCGGATGCATTTAGTGGACTTTATGAGGAGCTGTGAGACAAGAAGCAGTGAAGATGATTTCTGAACTACCACAATATAAAATAATACAAGTGATGAAGAGGAGCTGATGAAGAGCTGTACAGGGAAACAGGGACTTCAGGGGACATGAACCTGGTTCAGGTGACACCTACCAGCCCGTCACAGCTGCTGATGGCGACAGACGTGTCCTCCATGTTGGACACCTCTCCTGTGTAAAAGCAGCCGGTGTCTACTATTGGCTGAGAGTGTTTGCGTCCTGACTCCTCCCACCACTCCATGGTGGCGGCTGGGGCGACGAGACGAGAGTTCGGACGCAGCCGCAGGTGGAGCTCCTGACCGAACACCGTCACGTTATAGAAAAGCTCCGCCTCCTCGTCCGCGTAGCCCCTCCAGCTGGGAGCTCCTGCCTGATTGGACAGTGGTGCATCTATGGGCGGGGTCTGGTGTGCTGTGGCTGTGTCTGTTTGAGTCTGTCTATTGTTTCTGACCTTGTCCGTGGGCGTGTCCTCTACCGAGTGGGCGTGTCTTTTGCTTCGGTGCAGGTGGTGGACAGAGACTGACGCTGAAAGGAAACGCCCCTCTGAGGTGGTCCTGATTGGACGAATGACACCAAACTCCGAAAGGACCTGATGGAGAGAATCTGAGAGAGAATAAAGAAATGACTTCAGCGTGTCTTTGTATTGACAGATGTCTCATAAGTGTTCTTCGTGCTGATAGAAACGATGGACAGACAGGACACGCGTCTATAAATCATGTGTCTCAGAGATGAAACATCACTGAGGTCCTGCTGATCGTCCTCAGCTGAGGACACAGAGGACACAGTGCAGACGCTCACACACGTCAGAGAGACCGTGAGGAACACGTTCTTACTCCTGGACCAGGATCTCACATGATCTGGTTTCACTTTTAGTCTGTGCAAGAAGAGAGAACACAAAAACCACAGCGCGCGCGTGTGAGCGTGTGTGTGTGTGTGCGTGCTGGCTATGTAGTGAGGTCCAATCTGAGAGCTTTTAACCAGCAGATTGAGGACATTGTTAGAAAGTGAGGACGTCCTACCAACTTCAAAGGTCTGCTTGAAGGTTCTGGGTAAGATGAGTGTGTGTGTGCGTGTGTGTGTGTGTGTGTGTGTGTGTGTGTGTGTGACCTCTGACCTCGATGACCTCGGACAGAAGAAGAGCAGCCTTCTTCCATATTAAATCATCTCAGATGCTGTTCACACACACACACACACACACACAGACACACACACATACACAGACAGACACACAGACACACACACAGTCAGGATATGATGAAATATGATCTGAATCCTTCACATTCCCCAAACGCCAGAAACACATAAACACTAAGATTTATGGGAAAAACGTGGCGGGGAAAGTTCTGTGACTCAGACAGAACGGAGGAACGTTCCCTAATTCAGAACAGTTTCTACAGCTGGAACCATCAGAACAGAACACTGGGAGCACTGGGAGCACTGGGAGCACTGGTACTCTGTCAGCTGCTCAGCGATTGGTCAGTACGTTCCTGTCTGTTTCACCCTCACTGCAGAGGTCAGAGGTCACAGCCTGGAGGACTTAACAACGACGACAGAAGAAGAAGAAGAAGAAGAAGAAGAAGAGGAAGAAGAAGAAGAAGAATGGTTGTGTCCAATAAGATTTAGAGTAGTAGAAGTATTAACAGTAGTACAGTTAGTACAGAACATGCAGTAAAACAGCAGTTGAAACAGTATTCAGTAGACATTTAGCAGAAGTACTACTTCAATAATAGTTGCAGGAACAATGGTAGCAACAATAGTACTGACAATAGCAACAGTAGTACCAGGAGCACTAGTAAGATTAGCAGCATTGCTTGTAATATTTACAACTGCAGTAGCAATAGTACAAGTATTGGAATCTGTACAATAATGGTTGTTCTAACAGTAGCAGCAGTGTCTCATCTGTGTTGTCAGTGATGTAACAGTAACAGTTGCAGTCGTACAAAGTATAGACGTTGTAGCAGTTATAGTACTATGAGTAGCAGCATCAGTAGTATATGATAGTGGTAGTAGTACTAGTAGGTGTACTTGCAGTAGTAGTAGCAGCAGTAAAGTTGCAGCAGCACTGTCTTACCTGTATTGTCAGTGATGTAAATTGAGTGTAAACAGTCGATTGGCAACAGAAACACAATAATCAATAATCCATAACGAAGCTCATCCATCCTGACCGAGAGAGACAGGCAGAGAGTAAGACTGATAAACAGACAGAGAGACAGACAGAGAGACAGAGGGACAGAGAGACAGAGAGACAGGCGAACACAGCTGCTGAGTGCAGACTGAGCACTCTAACAGACACTCCTCCACTCGGTCTCATTATCTCCTCCCTCTGTCTGTCTGCCTGCCTGCCTGCCTGTCTGTCTCTCCTCCCCCTCACCACGCTGTCTCTCTCTCAGCAGCAGTGCAGTAATACTGCAGTAGATCTTCACTCTGCAGTACTACAGCTGTATTTTCTGTATTTGTTTCAGAGCACACTCATGTGATTTGAGTTTTATTCACACAGGAAATGTCAAGACATTCAATCACACACACACACACACACACACACACACACACACACAGCCCCCCCCCCCCCCCCCCCACACACCTACACACACACACAAACACACACACACACACACACACACACACACACACACACACACACAATGGTCAGTTGCAGTACCTGCTGTCCTCCTGTAGGTGGAGTGGTGATATTAAAGCTCGTCCTTCCTCCCTGTGTTTCTCATCCTCGCCTGGCTGTACCACACATGTCCTCCAGGTGAGTTTACCTGCTGTGTTCACCACCTGACAACCACTACACTCACAGTACCAGTATCAGTGGTGGCAGTACTAGTAACAATAGCAGTAGTCCGAACAGTAGTAACAGCAGCAGGAGTGACGGTATCAGAAGTAAAAGTACTAGCAGCAGTAGTATACGTATAGTAGCTATTGTGGAAGTGAATGAACAGGCTCGTACAATCTAATCCAGCTCCTCACAGCTGATCCTCCATCATCCAGCTCCTCACAGCTGATCCTCCATCATCCAGCTCCTCACAGCTGATCCTCCATCATCCAGCTCATCACAGCTGATCAACCCATTTGCAGAGTTATTTCACAGTTGGTTGAACGGACTGACCAAGTGTGATCCTTGTTGCTGTGGTGACATGTGCCAGCTCATCATCACCATCCATGTTGTGAGTCGACCATGTTGCTCTGTTGCATGATGGGTAACACTGACAGCAGGACGCTGTCCTGTGACAGCCGTTATTTCTTCACATTTGGTGTTTTTAGGATCTGATTTTTGAGGCTTTGAGACTTGAAATAAACGAGTAGATCACAAAGCTGAAACAGATTTCTGCCTGAGCTCATGAAACTCTGATGTTTTGGAGATTTTTCACAGGACAATAAGGAGACTGTGTGTCCTCTCGCTCTTCCTGCTGCACTCAGAGTTTCTTTTGTTTGCAGACCTCAAGTCAGAGACACAGTAAACAGTCAGCAGATGTAAACATGTGTTTAAGCGTCTAATTATACAACCGAGATATTGTTTGGAGCTGCTGCAGAGCACTGTTGTGGTTTGTGTGCCTCAAACTGTGTCAGGTCACAAACATCTTTCAAAAACTTCATGTTTTCTTTACTTGGACCTCAGTTCTAATGTCATTTTACAGCTAGCATTAGCAGGACTCTGTTTGATGTTAATTACTTGTTGAATCATGTTAGATTTTATTTTGACATTCACTGTAATTTTTTCATTGATCGAATCATCAGAGGACCTGTACTCCTCCAGGACCTATCCTCCAGGACCTGGACTCTTTAAGGACCTGGACTCCTCCAGGACCTGGACTCTTTAAGGACCTGTACTCCTCCAGGACTTCTACTCCAGGACCTGTACTCCTAAAGGTCCTGTATCCCTCCAGGACCTGCACACCAGGACTGTTGTTCTCATTGACGAGGCCCGGGACCTGGGCTGTCAGATTGTTGATATTGTTTTCACAGCCTTTTTCATGTTGTTGTCCATTTTCTATTTAAGCTTCTTGACTTGCAGTCCTTGCCTTCACCTTTATTTCTGTGTTTCTTGTTCTGTGTGTATTGTTGTACACTGACATACCAAGACAAAGTCCTTTTATTTGAAAACCTACTCAGCAGCAAACTTGTTTCTGTCAGCGCAGCTTCTTTTTGTGCTCTATGCAGCCGCACCACCTGCTGGACAAAAAAACTCATCTACAGTCTGAATGGATCAACAAATAGATCACAGATGCTTCTTTCCAGAGAAGGTGGATCATGTCTGTGTCCAACAGCAGCTGAGTTCAGGTTACACGATGACATTTTCAAACCCCTTAAATTTTATTGAATCCGTGAAAGCATGAGACACATTGAATATATTTGTAGAAAATGTGACAGTGACTGTACATGCTGTCTGTAAAGTAAGACACATTTAAAAGTTTCCTCCCAAACATTTTTTAAAACGAGAAACAGTTTCAGGTCTAAAAAAGACAAACCTGTGAATGTTTTATGTTTTGGCAGCAGGGTTTCATTTTCATGTCATTTAATGACACTTCATTTGGTTCAGCGTGTATTTAAAAGACTTTGCTGTTTTTGGTGGTGAGCCTGCACAGAGTTTATGGACAGTCAAAAGAAAGGCTGAAAGAAGTCCTGCAGACTGGCAGCCATTAGTCGCTGATATTTTTTTTTGGGTGGGGCCACTGTAACTCCTCTGGTTTCCGGTTTAATAGAACTTGTCTGTGTGAAAGTGTTGACTGTCAGTAAAAACCAAAGTGTGTCTGTTTCTGTCTGATCAAACTGAAAAACAGTGTGGTCTGAGGGCAAGTCACAAGATTCACATCTCATTTCCTGCTTCACTCTGTGCTGAAGACGCCATCATCACTCAGACAGGTAGGATCAAACTCTCTGAAGCTCTGCACACCACAGATACATACATCGTTAATCAAACATGTTTATCAAACATCGTTAATCAAACATTGTTAATCAAACATTGTTTATCAAACATTGTTTATCAAACATCATTTATCAATCATTGTTAATTAAACAGCCCTGCAATCGGCTGGCGACCGGTTCAGGGTGTACCCTGCCTCTCACCCATTGCTAGCTGGGATAGGCTCCAGCCCCCCGCAACCCCGAAAGGGATTCGCGGGTACAGAAGATGAATGAATGAATGAATGAATGTTAATTAAACATCGTTAATCAAACATTGTTTATCAAACATCGTTAATCAAACATCATTTATCAAACATTGTTAATTAAACATTGTTTATCAAACATCATTTATCAAACATCGTTTATCAAACATCATTAATTAAACATCGTTTATTAAACATCATTTATCAAACACTATTTATCAAACATTGTTTATCAAACATCGTTTATCAAACATTGTTTTTCAAACGTTAATCAAATGTTGTTTATCAAACATCATTTATGAAACATTGTTTATCAAACATCATTTATCAAACATTGTTTATCAAACATCATTTATTAAACATTGTTTATCAAACATCATTTATCAAACACTGTTTATCAAACATTGTTTATCAAACATCGTTTATCAAAGCTTTCAGATAAATGTATTGAAGAAATTAAAGTATAGTATAGTATAGTATAGTATAGTATAGTATAGTATAGTATAATACTTGAGCAAGTATAGTAGTTACTTTCCACCACTGGGAGTTAATTCACGTTAAGTTTTATTTCAACAGAAAATCTGTGAGATCCAGATTTTTTTAACACGAGAGACGTGAGAACAAACGATAATAATGTCAGACGCCGACGCTTCGTTTGAAAGCACCAAGGCCGTTTTTCAACCTGCAGACTGAGGGACAACGTGTCCAATGATGAGGTCCAAAGAGACAGACCAGTCCACATATAGAGGACGAAAGGCTGTTTGGATGGACACACCGACAGACAGAGAGACACACACAGACACACGCACACACACGCGCACACACACACACACACACACACACACACACTGAAAGTTTGGTTTTCCTTCTCACAGTGATTGACAGTTGAGGGAGGCGGAGCCAGCAAGTCCTTTTCAGATGGCGACCATGTTGGTTCTGGTGTCATTGTTGATCCTGATGATGATGATGATGATGATGAGGAGTGATGGTGAGTTGGTTTGAGCTGAGCTTATTTTTTTATTTATTTTTTTTTTTTGGAAACTTTTAGTTTGTGTCTGTCAATCATTTGTCAGGTGGAAGCAACGCGAGACCAGGCGGTGAATCCAGTTTTGTTTTGGCTGGAAAAGGAGTTGAACCACAAAAGACGAGGAACAGCTCAAATCCTGCAGATGAATAAACAAAACTAGGAGACAAATGCAAACTGAAACTAACCACAAGAAACAAAATTGAAATAAAACCTCTACTATCTGTCCAAAAACAAACAAACAAACAAACAAACAAACAAACAAACAAACTTGCATTTTGTTTGATCATGATTTAACAGTAAATTAAGATTAGAGCAGGTTTTAAAGCAGCTGAACAGCAGGCGGTGCTGTGAATGTCTTTTTCACCTTATTTATTATTGCGAATTAAAGTGGTCCTAGAATGGAGCCCTGTTGCACTCCTTTGTCAACTTGTCAACAATAATTTTAAAGTGAAGCAAACTTTCCGGCGGCCCCCACTGGACTGTCCCTCCACCCTGACCACCGCCCACATCCCCCTCACATTTAGACACAGTGAATTCTAGAATCACCGCGAGGCGACCGCCTGCTTTAAACTATCAGAACACCAACAGACTGAGTTAACTGGTTTCTGTTCCTCAGAATCAGACACCTGGCTCAGGTGAAACGCTGTGAAACTCCACCAGATACATTTATTGACTTGAAGAACACAAACTCATCACTAACACATTATGCCTCAGCTACGATGCTGAGAGGCTGCTGGCAGTGGAGGCTGATCGTTTCTGTGATGGTAGAGAAAATATAAATACTTGCTGGTGGAGTGTGTTTCTGCTTAGGTTTGGTAGATTTATCAGTTTTCACTGAAATCTGTGTGACATATTTTACAAACAGCAGGACTTTGACCAATGTTACTCTTCATTAAGACTCAGCCTGTCCTTCTTCCTCTTTAGCTCTGGCCTTTCACAAGCAGCTATCAATAGCCTGCAACACTGATGCAAACATGTCAACCGGAAACCAGAAACCAGATCATTCTGACCCCGAAATCTCTCCATTGGCTGTCCATAAACACTAGAGCTGATGTTTACAGCTGTTACTTCTCACATCTCAAGCTGTCATGTCTACATGCAGAACGATGCAGAGCTTTCCTCATTTTTATCCATTTTTAACATCATCTTATTTCACTTGCAGCGGTTCTCGTCAAGTTGATTAATCTGCTTATAAATTTAAATGCTTTATTCATTTCTAAGGTTTTTGTTATTTTACTGCTTGATGATATTGTAAATTAATTATTTAAACTAAATGAGAGTTAAAATAAAGGTTGAATGAACTCCAGCATGCAGCTTTCCTTCTTTTGCTTCTCTTTCTAATTATTTATTCTTTTTGTAAATTGTGATGAAACATTTGTGCGATAATTCAGTCGAAGTGCATTTTGACTTGTTCCCATGCAGTCATGTGTTCAATGAGCTGATCTGTTGATGTCTGCCCTTTGACCTCTGCAGAGATCATCACCACACGCAGCGGTGAGGCCGTCTTGCTTCCCGCAGACCTTCAGGAGGGGTGGTTGAGCCACGCACACGATGTCAAGTGGACTCACCCCAGCCTGAAGGTGTCACGGAAGAACAGGACCCCGTGTGAACAACGATGCTGCGAGCTGCTGGAAAACGGTTCGCTGAGATTCAACCGAGTGGCGACTGCAGACTCAGGAAACTACAGCTTGGAGGTGTTTGATGAAAAAGGGAAACTACTGAAAAATTCAACCTTCCTGCTCAGAGTGGAAGGTGAGTCCAGGACCGTAGGGAGAGATGCAGCATCAAGGAAATCAACATACCACACCCCCTTCTCCTTTTCCCTTTCAGAGCATTTCCATTGCATTCAGTTCTACTGGTGAACTGTGACCATCAGACTTTGCTGGGCATCAGACAAACTGTGGGCAATTTACATGAATACACAACAAGAAGGAATGTTTTTTACAATGAGATTTGTTTTAATCTGAGTATCTTCTGTCTGTCCGCCTGTCTGTCCGTCCGTCCGTCCGTCCGTCCATCCGTCCGTCCGTCTGTCCGTCCGTCTGTCCGTCTGTCCGTCCATCTGTCTGTCTGTCTGTCTGTCCATCTTTCCGTCCGTCCGTCCGTCCATCTGTCTGTCTGTCTGCCTGTCTGTCTGTCTGTCCATCCGTCTGTCCGTCTGTCCGTCCATCTGTCTGTCTGTCTGTCTGTCTGTCAGCAGACAGCAGCAGCAGCAGCAGCAGCAGCAGCAGCACTGTGCTGGTGTCTGTGTTGATGTGCGTCTTCCTCCTAATGCTGTTCTTCATCTTCTTCATCCTCATGAGGAGGAGGAACCAGAGGGCGAGGACAACCACAGGTAGAACAGCCAATCAGAGACAGCCTGGCCTCTGACATAAACACTTCAGTCTCAGCAAATGTTGAAGAAGCGAGAAGATGATGATCTGCTCTCTCCTTCAGGTCCGCTGCAGGAAAATGTTTATGTTGTGATGCATGGTAACCATAGCAACAAGAGGAAAGACAAGGAGGAGGAGAAAGAGGAGACAGAGGAGGAGTGTCATTATGGTAACACACACACACAACACACACACACAACACTAGTATAGACTAACATATGCTAAGAGATGCTAATTTGTTCAACTCTATACAGTTTCCTGTAATTCTGGCATTTCCATGAAAGCACCAATCACACAGCAGATGTCTGTGGCAGCAGAAGACATCTACATGTGACAGCCTATCAGAGCTCACCTTGTTTTTGGCATGCTGTGCCTTACCTGGACATCTCAACTCACCTTCATTTTGCCATCCACTGCTTCTTACCTGTTGTGCATTTGTCTATAAATGAACTTGTACGTCGACTTTGTGGGTTGATTTCTTTATTTTATTTTTCAGCGTTTCTTTGCACTTTGACCACTTGAATTTCTCTATTTGGTTTAATAAAGTCTTCGTTTATGAAGCACAGTGGTCAGCACTGAGCTCACTGACAAACACGTTTCATTTCCTGTTACCTGACCACTTCCTAATAAAACCGACCTCAACGTGTTTCTGCAGTTAAATGCTTTTAACGTTTAATGAAATGTTCAGTTTGCATTAGCAGTAACTTTATACAGTATTTCATCCAGGAACGTCCCAACTGACACCCACTTCATCATAATCCAGTTAAAACTATAAATACTGCAGTACTTTCATCAGTGGGCCATTGGCTCAACCACCATCATGTTACTCATTCAGTGACAGACGGCGACTCAACAACTTTAACTTGTGACTCAGCAACTTTAACTTCTGCACTATTTCACATCTTAAATCCTCATTTTTACTTTCATTTACTTGTATTGTATCCTGTATGAGCCTGACTGGAGGAAGCTGCGACTGCTTCACTCCAATTATATATACACACAAATAAAAAACTTGAAAGAAGTAAAATATGTGAGTCCTTGTTCCGGCACAGGTGATGCATTCATTTATTGTCTTTGTGTGGAAATGGTACACAGAGAATAATGTTTTCATACACAGTGAATAATGTTTTCATACACAGTCAATAATGTTTTCATACTCAGTGAATAATCAGTGAATAATGTTTCCATACTCAATGAATAATGTTGTCATACTCAGTGAATAATGTTTTCAATGCCTACGGTCTCAATGACACCCACAGCGCTCTGATTGGTCGGTTGTTCCTCCATCTTGGAAACAACTGACATTTGAACACAGATGTGTAGGATGAGAATCAGAGGTCTGCTGCCAGATTCCTCCCTGTAGGCCTGATGAGCTAATGTTTGTTAGCATGCTAATTGTATACAGTGTCCCTTGGCTGTTACTTTAGCATGTTAACAAATGTAGGGGGGGTGTTTGATTTCACTGTTCATGTTTGACGATGGATTTTGTTTGCATTCATGTGAGCAGATGGTTTCGTTCTTTATGCTGTTTTCATACTGTTTCTCTGACACAATGTCACATGATGCTGTCAACAATATTCTATTAGCTAAATTAGAAACATGACATGCATAAATTAGTCTAGAAAGAAAATCACATCGAGATGATAAAGCAAATATTTTAGATGATTATAACGCTGCTCATAACATTGAAAAGAAAAAAGAAAAAACACCATTTTATCCTGAACTCTGCCCGGCGACATTGTTCAAATGTTGACAATATTTCAGTTATTAAACGTTATTGTTGGCTTCGTTTCTGTGTCAGGATTTATTTTCACATTTTCATGAAGAATATAAAACCTTTTTCTCAAACAATGCCTCCATCCTGAAGTGATGTTTCTCAGATTTTCCATGACAGTAAACACATCACACTGATGTAGGGGGCGCTGTCTCAGGAAGTGTTTTCTCGTGAGGATGAACAGTTGACGGACATGGACGTCAGGACTTTGGTCACGAGTCAAATGATCCCCAAAATATCACATCAAATCAAAAAAAATCAAAGAAAATTAGTTGTGTTCGTTAGTCGACTCCACATAAAGTTCACCTGAGTTCACCTGCGGGAAAATAAACAGAAACAAATAAACAGTAGAAAATCAGAGCTGTTGTCTTCGTCAGAAGACGGTGATCTGCTCTTCCTCTTCTCTCTCCTCTTTCTCAGGCGTCTGCAGAGAAACAGATCAGATCAGACTTTATATTCATCCATTCAGTTCTTTCTGCAGCTCCATCAGAGAGCTGAGCTCACACACACACACACACACACACACACACACACACACACGCAGACACACACATGCTTCATCGATCATGTGATCACTGTGTGTAGTTTTTATAGCTTTGAGGTTTGTCAATCCAGACTGAGTCAAATCATTGACAATCAAATGAAGAAAACTTCACCTGTGAAGGAGAGAGGCCTGATCTCTGAATATGAAACACAACAGCAGGATTACAGGTGAGTTACAGGTACATAACATGTACAGAACATGCATGTTGTGTGACATATTTACCAGAAACAACAGTGTGTGATGGATGATGAACTCTCTGGTGAGTTTGAGCAGATCCTGGTTCAGGATCTGAAACAGAGTCGGGACCAGAACCACAGCCAGATTGTGAGCCGACATCTTATTCATCTGAGAGAACAACTGGACCCTGAGGAGGAAACAGAGCTGGAGTCATGATCAGGTTCACTGTGAGACCTCAGCTCAAACCAAACCCAGCTAAAATCAAACTCAGCTTAAACTAAACTCAGCTTAAACTAAACTCAGCTAAAACTAAACCCAGCTAAAACCAAACTCAGCTAAAACTAAACCCAGTTCAAACCAAACTCAGCTCAAACTAAACTCAGCTGAGTAGGAAACACTAACGACTGAATCTTTAACGTCTTATTACGTCACATTAATGATGTTTCATGTAAATTAAATGTCTTTGATGCTCTAAGTGATATTTACTCACAGTCTGGCACATAGCTCAGGTGTAGATTATTGATTTTCCTATGTGATATTCTTTAATTAGTTTAATAAAAAAACATCAGTGTCATGTGATAAATGTGTGTCTTGTAGTTCAACTCAACTAAACATCCAAAAACTCCAGAAATGTGACGCAGTGAGAGAAATCTGCCTCATATCAGCTCATCAGTCCATCTGCTGGACAAAGAGTGGTACTGTGTGTGTGTGTGTGTGTGTGTGTGTGTGTGTGTGTGTGTGTGTGTGTGTGTGTGAGCGTGTGTGTGTTACATGTAGAAGTGTGCAAACAGCGCGTTCAGTGTTGCCCAGTTGTCGTCTGGAAGTTGTCGTAGCAGCTGACGGTAGGCTGAAAACCTGGAACGTTCGTCTGAAATCACTGAGAGAAAATGTAGTTTTAGAGTGAGTACTACTGCAATATTACTACTGCTGCTCCTCCAGATACTTCCACTGCTGCTTCTAAATGATCTACTATGACAGTGAGTACACAGATAGTACTGCAGTAGTACTACGATGCTGTGCAGTTCATGTTCTTTTTTCATCAGAAGTCTGAATGTGGCTGACGAACCTGCAGCCTGCAGCCACTGCTGTCGTCCTCTCTCGGGGATTAAACTTTCAAGCTGGCGGACATATTGTTTGAGGGCGGAGCCAACATCCAACACACCCTGCTCGTCATTTTCCAGAAGGGCGGAGCCAGGTGATTTCGTCAGGGCCTCTACCAATCGGTTGACTTTTACAACAACACCACAGCGCCGGTACACGCCCTCCACCTTCAGACCTGAGAGAGACAGACAGACAGACAGTAAGTCAGACAGACAGGCAAACAGACAGACAGACATTCAGACAGACAGTCTCTCCCATGATGCTTTACTGTCCTGTCAGTTCTGTCTCTGAGGTGGAGGTGAAGGACTTAAACTGACCGTAGGCTGTGATGTGGGAGATGCAGCGTTCGATGGCCGGTGGAACCGAACCCCTCGACCACATGTCCTTGCCCGGGTACAGAGACTGAGCTGCTCTCTGATTGGTCACAGCTCTCTGCAAGTAGTTGAACCAGGACTGACAACTGCGCTGCTCCTCGAAACGGAACGAGGCTCTCCTGAGGAGAGAAACAGGATGTGGTGAGCTCTGTGAGGATCTGGTCTCATCCGAGGGTCCTGTTTGTCCCCTGGTGTGTCTGTCTGTGTGTTTCAGCTGGGCCTGCACTCAGCCGGGGCCCATCAGCCTGATTAGGGCTGAGAATTTGAGGAAGGCTCAGGCTGACCAATGAGCTCCAGTGTAATCCTCTCTGCCTGCTGGCCACGTCCACTGTGTTCTGCCTCAGCCCGCCTTGTGCTTTTCTTTGTTTGTTATCTCACTCCTTATGAGTGTACCTTTCCTTCACCATTACTGTTAATTAATTATTTTCTTAAAGGCACAGTCTCTCAAGCTCAGCCAATCAGAAGTCAGGAAATGTCAAAGTAAAAGTATAGTAAACTGATTCATTTGTAATTGTAATAAATAGATCGATTGCTGAAGAGGGAAATAAATGTGTGTGTGTATGTGTGTGTGCATGTGTGTGTGTGTGTGTGTGTGTGGCACACCTGTCCGCAGTCGCCATGGTGATGATGTTTTCCGATGGATTCATGTCTGAAGGACAAAGTCAAACCACGTTTGATGTTCACACATTTCATTTCCTTTGTTTTGTCTCATTACAACATGTTTTCCACAGTAACAGAAACATCTTCCGCGTCTGTAAACGCAGTGAACAGAACAAACATGGCTGCTTCATGTCTTTAAATGACGCTGTCCTCTGTCTCTGTGACTGGACACCCGGCATGCATCGTGAACTGTGAGCCCAGTCACTCTTAAGTGAAATAAACAAATCTTGTTTCTTTCTGTCTGAACTGACCTGGAGGCTGTTTTCTCCTCTCACTGACTCAGATTCATTATTACTGCAGTAAACAGGCTCAGATCATCGTGACAGCACAGGATCAAAGAATGAACGAAGCCTCTTTAAAAGCCACTTCTGACTGTCCGTCCACTTCTGGAGCTTACCGTGGTGACTGAGCGCGCTCAGTTCCATCCTCAGAGTCTGCTGTGTCTTTTTGTCGATGGGATGTACACTGACGCCGTCCTCCCACAGCAACAACCAGGCGTCGAAATTACATGAGGCCCCGTCCACTTCAATGACAAACACTTTACTGACAGCAGAAGCCTCGCCCACCTCTGCGTAGGACACCCCACCTGGGAGAATCACCTGGAAGCATGAGCGCAAGTTACACTGGAAAGTACAACGGAAGGTACACCAAAAACTACGACTCGGTTATAGTCATAACCAGAACCCGGTTATATTGATAACTAGAGCTCAGGTTATAGTCGGAACCAGAACTGAGATTACACTCATAACTGGAACTCATGACAAGAGTGCTCACAGTGCTGAAATGGACCTTCCCTAAAATAACCTGAGCACAGAGTCTGACCACAGACCCTGGACCATCACTGCTGTGGCTGCATCCAGACCTCTAACATCTGGACTTTGGTGAGGGGCCTTCAAACTTATCTCTTGTGATGTGATGGAAAAAAAAAAACCCTCTCTGCTGCAAAAAGTCCACCTTTGTGGACCTGATGTTTCCTGGAACGAAGACATTTGGATTCATTCTAACCTTGACCCTCACCACGTCATCCAGCCCATCTCTCTTCTCAGCTGAGCCTAAATCCGATTCTAACCTGAACCCTAAAACATCTGAGGGTCTCTCTCTCTCTCTCTCTCTCTCTCTCTCTCACACACACACACACACACACACACACACACACACACACACACGCAGGTTTACCTTCAGTATATGATCCAGGTGATTTCGCAGCTCCTCCTGGTTCTCAGCATCACAGATCAGATGATCGTTCAACGTCACCATCTCAAATTGATGAGCTGGTCTAAGAACGCACAAACACATGGAAAACAGGAAGTGGAAAATGAAGGACTGATAGTAGTACCAGTAGTATCAGAAAGGAATCTAATGAACACAGATGAAGTCATACGTCTCACACTGAGTTTGAGTGTTTCTCCTCTAGCCCTTTGAAGGAGTTTGTGCCAATCTGCAGCGATGAGGCGTTTCCATGAGAGGGCGCTGTTGTTTTGATCATCAGTTCAAACAGCTGTGACGTTTACTGACCTCTCAGACCTGCAGCCGCTCTGAGCTGCTGCTGATGTCGCATACCGTTTAATATTATCTTCACGAAACACTTCAAACCTGAAGGTCAGGCCAAAAATCAAACTACCTCAAAGTACACGTTCTATTTCTAGTTCACTTCAGTGTCTGTTTGTTTCACTGAATCAGCCTGAACGTCATAAACTGCCTCCGTCGAACCTTTTAATCATCACGTTAGAAACGCCATCTTATCCTGTTACGGACAAGAAAAGCATTAAATGAGCAGGAGTGAGAGAATCAGCAGTATGAGTATCAGCAGTATTAGTATCAACAGTATGAGTATCAGCAGTATGAGTAGTATTAGTATCAGCAGTATGAGAATCAGCAGTATTAGTATCAGCAGTATGAGTATCAGCAGTATGAGTAGTATTAGTATCAGCAGTATGAGAATCAGCAGTATTAGTATCAGCAGTATGAGTATCAGCAGTATGAGTAGTATTAGTATCAGCAGTATGACTATCAGCAGTATCAGCAGTGTTAGTAGTATTAGTATCAGCAGTATGAGTAGTATTAGTATCAGCAGTACAAGTACCAGCAGTATTTACCCGTCTTTGAGGAAGACGGACAGAACCTCTCGCAGGTCGAGGACGTCACACGCTGCCGAGTCGTTTTCTAATGAGAAGAGGAAACGATCTTCTTCCAGTTTACCATGAAGCTCCTCCTCTTCCTCACCTGCACACGCACACAAACATTAAACAGAAATGAATGAATGAATGAATTAAACAGGAAACTGTTGATAATTGTTCAAATTTCTGGTATTTCTCAGTATTTGTTGGCTCATCCAGGTGATTCATCCTACCTGTGGAGGCATGGTCAGATCTTCTATTGTCTAACTGTGGCAGGTAAGGCGGGACCTCTGAATAAAAACAAAAAACAGACTTCAGTAAAGAATCACATCCAGGTGATGCAAGTTAATGTCAGTGACCACACCCACCAGTGATGTCACAGTGTACTGGAGTACACATGGACGTCACTGCAGAGAGGTTAAAAAGTCCAGGTTTGTGTTACCTGTGTGTGTGTGTGTGCATGTTACTTATGTATGTGTGTGTTATCTGTGCATTACCTGTGTACTCGTTGGCTCGGAGTAGCTCAGTCTGCAGAGCCTGACCCGCCCTCTCAGCCAGCAAGATGGGGGAGGGGCTTTGAGGGTCTGACTGACACACCTGCACACAGGTAACATCACTCAAATACAGGATTTAATGAATTCAATGAGAAACACACACACACACACACACACACACACACACACACACACACACAAGATAATACCTTGGATCCTGATTGGCTGCTGAGCAGCAGACTACAGGTGGATGTGGGTGGAGGTGTTGTGTGGAAAGCAGTACGTCCTGTGAGTGAAGCAGCAGACTGAAGTCGGCCGCTTGTCACGTGTTGTTTGATGTGTACGTATGTGTGATACATGTGAAGAATTAACGTGTTTTTTTTAACAGACTGTTCACAGTGTGTGTGTGTGTGTGTGTGTGTGTGTGTGTGTGTGTGTGTGTGTAATGATTAATGATCTAAATGACGCCGTAAAACCATCAGACCTTTGCTCCCGAGCAGATCAGAGACATCGTTTCTTCGACGTCGACTCCACAAACCACCTGACGCAGCCTCTGAAACACACACATCACACACTCTCACACACCTGTACAGGTGATTATCTGACAAAGAAATATGAGCTTGTGTTCACTTGGTTATGTTTCCGTGTTAAATGTCGTGGTCACTGAGGATAGACCTTCACTATAAAACTTACAAACTTTATGTATTTATGTATCAAATATATTCGTACATGTCTTTACATTATTAAAGCTGTGTACAATATGAAGTATAAATACATCATTTATTCTTCAGGGAGGACGGACAGTCCTGGGTTCTCATTTGGTTTTACAGAACATCTGAACAGAAAATGATGTTGTCACTGAAGATATGGAGGTAAACACACAGTCTTTCATGTTCTTCATTTAAACATCAATTATGAAGTCATTTGAAAACAATTTGAAATAAACCTTTGATCTGTGTTCTGGATGAATGAATGTCTAATTGATGTTAGTATTAATGTGTTCATATCTCACACATCAGCATTTAGCTTATGTGTGAAACCTGATATGTCTTCTACATTCCGCGCAACACGTGATAAATATGTACATACATGTGATGAACACATCGTATACACAAGCTTTATATGTTACTGAAGGCGAGTCAGACCTCATCCATCAGAGTGCGTGACGGGGCCAGAGCGTGGACTCGTCTGTAGCGCCCCCTGCTGTATTTATCCTGGATGAACGTGGACCTGTCCTCATCAGAAGACTCCGGACGCAGCTGCTCCCCTGCCGGCACCGCTGGAGCCCACACCTGATTGGCCAGCCGGTTACCGTAGCTCACAAACAGCTGGGAGCGGACAGGGTTAAAGGTCATGGATGAGTGGTTCAGTCCATCCTCTCTCACATGTATCAGTGGTTCAGTTCCTCCTCACCTGAATCAGCGGTTCAGTCCAGACCTTGCTGTCCATCTTCAGACTGCGTACCTTCGACAGGTTGCTACCCAGAGCTCGATGCTGACCTGAAAGCAGACACTGTTAGCGTTCTTCCTTTTAACCAACAGACCTGCTCATTAGCATTCCACACGTCCACATCGTTTATATTTGAGAGAACAATCACGTTTGGTTGTCCTGCCTTCACAGGAGTATCTGGTACCTGTCTGTAGGTGGTTTAGATGACTTCTGCATCTAAGAAATCCCATTTGTCTTCTGGAGTTCCTCAAGGACTAATTCAAGGCCGCTTATTTTTCAGTTTTACGTCTTATTTGCGTGTCTCAATTTAAGATCCGCCTCCTTTAACCCAGGCCTTTTGTGATGCATTCGAGTACCCATCGACATTTAAAGCCCAGATTTCCATTTTAACAGCAGACGTGATGATGATGGATGCCAGGCAGACAGACAGACAGACAGACGGGCAGGCAGACAGACTGACAGGCAGACAGACAGAAAGACAAAAAGACAGGCAGATGGACAGACAGACAGACAGACAGACAGACAAGCAGACAGACAGACAGACAGACAGACAGACAGGCAGACAGAAAGACAGAAAGACAGGCAGATGGACAGACAGACAGACAGACAGACAGGCAGACACACAGATAGACAGGCAGAAAGACAGACAGGCAGACAGGCAGCAGGGATGAACAACTTACAAAATGTAATATATTAGTAGTTATTTTCATTTGGAATAAGTTACTTTACAGTGTTACTGTCTATGTGGAGTACTGTTCTGTACCTTACATTACTGATTCCATTTCACACTATAATATCAGTGGAGACCAAATGAGTAACAGGTAAAGGTGTTGCACAGGTGAGGTGGACACAGGATTGGCCTCCTCTGTTACCTGCACAGGCCTGACAGATGACCAGCAGCAGGTTGACCGATGCCCACTCGGGGTTTGCCGAGCCACAGTCGCCACACACTTTATTGTCAGGGTTCTCCCATAGACGCAGTGCCACCTGGCTGCAAGACAGAGCGCTGCGAATGGATGAGGACAGGCTGTCCAACCAAACAGACAGATCCTTTGACGAATCAACAGACAGGCTGAAGGCAAGGGGTGGGGCCACAAAGAGACAGGGGATGGAGCCAAAATGATGAAAAGAGGAAAGGAGACAAATGAAAGAACGTGAGGACAACATCACTTCAGTAAAGAATGGAAACAGACAGACAGACAGACAGACAGACAGACAGACAGGTGTGAAGACAGACAGACAGACAGACAGACAGACAGACAGGTGTGTACTTGAAGGTCCTGTATGGGGTGATGAGCGTAAACGAGTGTTTTCCTGTCGATTTGACCGTGGCCACATTCAGGGGGACAGAGAAGGAGGCGATGCCCAGCTGGAAGCCCTCCTTGTTGGGATAGATCCACAGGTCGTGACCCCAGACAGCGGCATAGGCCCGGCTCCGTGGCTCCTTGATGGTGATTTGTCCGTGAAGTTCTGGGGGGGTGGGGCTAGGCTGGCCTCGAGATGCCAGCAGGGACGTGACCCAACCATCATGAACCTCTTAGAGATGAATCAGATCAGATAGCGTAGTATTAGACACAGTTTCATCCTTCATCATGTGTCGACTGAACTCCTTGCGCTCTGACAAGAAACAACACCACATCCTACTGATGCTAGCATCCCTGCACAGGATGCCTGTTGCTTATCGAACCAATCGGAAAATCTCTCCAGTAGCAGAGCACAATTGGCCTGACATGGCTGAATACCTGAAAGTAAATTCATGTGCCATGGAGTTTGCTAGTCTCCATTAGCGTGGAGTGGAGTCCAGTAATGTGTGTTCAGGCAGAGCATGAAGCCACAAATAGATGTAAATTTGCTCAGGACGGTGTGCAGTGATGCGTTTGCTTAAGTTGAAAATGCTTCTGCTTGAGTCAAAAATGTGTGTTGCATGAATCTGCCTCATAAAGAGGAAACAGGAGAGAGACTGGAGGGGCATTACATGGAGAACTGAGTTCAGAGATCAGTCAGAGGCTGAATACAAATACACAAAAACAGCTTTTGTATGTGTTAGCTATGTCAGGACTAATGCCTGTAGGTACATTGGCTGTTTGAAAAACATCCAGTTTCACTTTCAGTCTAAGCATGCCTTTAGAGTCCAGTAGAGACCAGTCGAAAACAACACAGTGCTGTAGTGTGCTGGCACTGGCCCAGAGCTAGTCTGAGAGACAGTAAAGTACAGTAGAGTCCAGGAGAGTACAGCAGTTCTTACCATCATTATGGGCCATGAAGTCATAATGTTTTTTCCTGAAGTAAACAGAGAATCTTCTTTTGTCCTGTTTCTTCACGTTGGTGATACTGGAGACATGAAACAGCACCTCACTGAACTGGTCCTGATCAGCAAACAAACACACCCATCACTGTACTGACAGACAGAGAGACAGACAGACAGGTACATGTATACAGACAGGTAGAGAGACACTGACTTACGCTGCGTTTTTTCCACAGAGACATCAGCTGTCCATCCAACGTCGCCCATAAAACGTTGTGTCTGCCACAGAAAGAAAACATGTCTGTTTATCTGTGCCGCTATCATCCATCCATCCATGATGATGATGATGATGATGATGATGATGATGATGATGATGATGATGGCAATGTTACCTGAAGCCCTTCCAGACGTCCAGCCAGCTGGAACGGACCACGGCACTCTGTGGAGCTGAATTCCCACTGCCCCCCTTCTTCCTGGACACTCGAATGGTCGCCGCTCTGCAGGACAAACACACCATAACAGACTGAAGGAGTACAGAGTATCCGAAGAGTCAACTGAACTTGTTCGCTTTGTACTGGACTCAGGACCCAGACAACATGGCAACATCTGTGAGCTGGACTATGAGCGATCGACTAATCACGTTGTTCTTGATGGGATGATGACCATGGACGCTGGTTCAAAGCTCTCACTGGCTAGCAGCTTTTCACATCTCCAGACATTAGAACAAATTTGAGTTTGACAAATCTACAACTAATCCAAAATCTAAATGGTGAACTTTTTATCTATAAAGATCCCCAAAGTAAATTTGGTGACTTTGACAAGCGTAGGCTGGAAACCCCCCAGTACCCCCAGTCCATCACAAATGTTTTAATGAGAACTAGATACTGTGTTCAAAAATGGTGCTGAAAAGCCTCTCTGGACTTCATCATACCTTTTGTATTATGGGCCCATAGAGCATGCTCTGTAGAGACTTCCTGTAGCAAGCCAACTGACTTCCTGTTGGCTCCTCTCACACATGATTGGGATATTATTATTAGCTCCTGTAGATAGTGTGTGTGTAAAAATGTTTTTTGGGCCAGTGTGGATCACATGATGCTGCTGGAAGTGCATTCACTGCGCTGAAATGACCTCACAGCTCACCACTGTTTGTGGGACGGTGCAGTCCACACACAAGTAAAATCCCAAAGCATGTTGGGTAAAACGTATAGAGGAAGAACTTCGGACCGTTTAGTGTGTTCTTTTTAGATCTGGGCTTTGAATGTGACTGATGACCTTTCACAAGAACAGACAAGACTACAGACTGACAAAGATATGTGTGTTTGTGTGTCCATGTGTACCTTGGAGTCTTCTGTTTCAAAGGCTTTCCTGATTGGCCAGAGGGAGGAGGGGGGGGTGGGGCTGGCCGTGTGGGGATCAGACGACCTGAAGGATTTGATGGAACGCTGAAAAACATAAAATCAGAGTTGTGTTAGCAGCAGTGGAGGATGCAGTGTTAGCATCACTATTTTTAGTAGTGCTAGTAGTTATTAGTACTGTATAGTACTGTATACATACTTGGTATTTGAAGACAGGTTAGAAACAAGATCTCCTTCCATTGGTCCATCACCACCAGAGGGGACGGAGCTAGCTTCTGTATCTTCCTCCTCATTGGATGAGTCAGTGTCAGCTTCCTCTTGACTCGCCCAACAAGCCAACAGGGTGCCGTACGGGGTCTCTCCTTTGATGGTGTGAGGAGACGGGCTTAAAACTAGGACCAGACAAAACACAGAGGAATCAGACTGGCAGGGGTGTCAAACCCGGGATGAGACCGACTGAAGAGACAGCAGGTTTAAACTCCTTCAGTACCTTCCTCTGTTGGCTCAGCAGAATCCTCCAGTGGAGGTAATGTGACTCCTGCATTCTGGTCTAATGTTGACATCACCAGCTGTGACAATGCCCCAACATCTGGACACATAAACACAGAAAACATTTTTTCAGCCAATCAGGAAGCAGAGTCTCTGTTTATTGGATCTGTTGGACCATGAGTGTCTGAATCTTCTGAAACAGTTGAAAGCAGACCAGAGAGCCGTTTCAGTGTCCATTTCAAATGCTCCTCCCAGTGAGTTGAATCGATCAGCCTGCGCATGATTCTCTAAGCAGGTCTGCTGAGATGTTTGGTGTTTGTTTGTTAGATCTTCAGAGGGAAACATTTGCAGAGCAAAACATTTGGGCCCCCATTAGACCCTCTCTACCTGCTGCCAGTTGAGCACTGACTGTGTACTACAAGCCTGTATTAAATCCAGAACTCACAGCAGACTCCACACTTCAGTCTCATCATTTGCTCAGGCACCAATAAGTCCTCCTGCTGGGTTTCTACATGTTTCAGGTTTACTGTGTGCCAGGAAGAAAGAGGAAACATGTAGGACCTAGTACTTACTGCTGAGTACTTACTGCTGAGTACTTCACAGATGTGTTTAAAAGACTTAAAGGAGGAATGAATATATTTTTCCACTCAATGTGCTGTATGTGGACTGAGATCCTGCAGACTGAGAGAAGTCTGAGCTCTGCATTTTAATTTGACATTAATACTAATATAACAGTATTGATTTGATCTGAGTTGCAGTTTAACTTCATAGTTCATCAGTACTGATAGACAGCTGGAAGTTTGGATGAAACTGTGTTTCTGTATGACAGATGCTTCTGATGACACTGGTTTTATAGACGACAGTGGGTGTTGAGTTGTGTATCCTCACATGAAGTCTGTGTATCTTTCAGAATTGAAATATTATTCATTCGACTGCTGTTTCCGTTAAAGCTTTTTTGATTTTGTGTGTTTGAGACAGTGAACGTCGACTGCTGCCCCTTTAACAATTGAAAGCTCAAAAGCTGCACTGGTTTAAACTTGTTTACTTTAAATGAGCCTGTCTTACTGAAATAAACCTAGTTTAACTGCTAATCTGCTGCATGGAACACCCTTAAACCTGACAAACATAGATACATAGAGATAAACAAAGCCAGACAAAATCAGTTGCTGGCCTCTGTTCAGATTGATCAGCTGATTGAATGATTGATTGATTGTTGTACCTGTGTGAGTGTCTCCGATCCTCTGCAGTGAGGAGGGCTGGGCTGATGGGGTGGCTGGGGTTGTCATGGACCTTGCAGCAGGGTTAGCCACACCGTTAACAATGCCTGCTAAACTGGGTATGTTAGCTAACGAGCTAACAATGCTGTCTAAGCTAGCAGCTCCTGTGTTAGCAGCAGATACAGGTGTGGTGGCAGAGGCAGAGGTGGTAGCAGTAGCTGGGTTAGCCACAGTGCTAGCAGCTCCTGCCAAGCTAGGTATGTGAGCAGCGATGCTGTTAGTCATGCTGTCTATTGAGGGGGGGGCTGAGGGAGTCGGTGGGGTAGGTGCAGTCGGGGTCAAGCCACCGATGGAGGCAGCGACTCCAGCCAGTGATGGGATGTTGGTGGTGATGATGTCAGTAACACTGGCCAGAGTCGGGATCATGACACCATTGTCTGACCCATGGAGAGGAAGCAGAGGAGCATCTTCACCTGAGGAGGAGGACACAGTGACATCATGTTACCTGTCAATCAAACAAACATCTCTGCAACCAGCTGCAGTTCCTCTGTTGTCAAACTGTGAAAAACAGTCAGGACAGTTTTTACTCAATAAAAGTTTAACTTTAATCCCTGAGACTTTCAAATTAAAGTTATATTGAGTTGGTGTAATGTTTCCTTATATGTTTCTTATCATCATAACTATTATCTCATGTTCAGACTCAAACCAACAACATGTTAGTCTGTCTCTCAAGATGTCCTAACTTCCTGTCTGTGGCCCTCAGCTCCAAGTTCAATTGTTTCCTTCTGAAGATGTAAATGTTTAAAAACACCTCACAAGGAACAGTTTCATCCTAAAACAGCTGCTCACTGGCTTTTATCATGATGGATGGATGGTGTATGTGGGATTGATTCAAAATAAACTGCAGTGTGTGTCTTCAAATTAGTTTTTTCCATTATGACTCCTAAACATCTTATTTTCATTCAAACATGTCCAACTGGGATGGATCTGCACTCATTCCTACTGTTGACAAGAACAGAGATGATCCTTGGACTTGCCCAATTTATCCACTCTAGAAATAGACCATGGTCCCTTGTGAGGAAGACCAAAAGTACTGAAGGTTGGCAGCGCTTCATCCATTCGCAAATCTAAATCAAATTACTACCTTACTTTCACAAATGACAGTTTTATTAAGTGCTCTCAATTGTGGAATACCATAACAGCATGAAAGAACAAAAATGCATCTGATTCTCTTCAGGAACAGAAAATTAGAAATGTTTCCATCACAGACAAACATAATGTGCTAAATGCCTTTAAGGGTCATTTTGAGAGGGCAGGTCTTACCCCTTGCTTGTTTTAGGAGAGTAGAGGGACTGACATTACATACAAAAAGCCTTGATAAGACGATTTTTGCAGTCTAGACTTCTGTGGAAACCTACGACCATGGAGACACTACAGATATCTTTTATGCGGAATCACGTAACCGTAATTATCAACACAGTAGCTTTGACACAGATGGGATCCTGACTGCGAAGGACTTTCTCCCTTGACACTGAGTGTGTCAAAGCAGGTGTGCGTCATCTTTGTGATGTGATGTTTAAAGTCTTTACATTCACCTTAGATTATATCATTATCAACCAGAAGACAAACTGGTTTGAGATAATAACCAGTCCGCTGGAACAAACCGGTTCGACGGTTCAGACTGAAAACATGCTGCAAAACGTCAGCAGAGTCCGACTCAAAATCAGCTTTTTCAGTCAGTCACACCTCAGTCAGGCTGCTGTGATTATAGCTGTATAAGAAAAGGTCGATATGAGTCATTTAAAATGTGACGACTGTGAATGCTGCAGTGGAATACATGAGAATAATCTATAGTGAAACCAAACTTCAGCAATGTTGGAAACTATGATCAAAATGATTAAATATGTAGGAGAGAGAATGTCTGAATCACTGTGCCATTATTGGATTTGTTGTACTTTTAATTCAGTTACTTTCTGTCGTGATAGTCGAACCTGTTTGAAGTGTTTCTGTCTGTGATATATGTCTGTTATGACGGCTGATGAAATCAGCTGCTGATGACATCAGCAGTGACAGGTGGAAAGTTCCTGCTGATGTCACTGTGACACCTTCATGTTTCTCGTCCAATCAGAACTCCTCATCAAAGTCAGCTAACATGTCAACAAAATTCTGTCAGAGGTTAGATAATGTGTGTGTGCGTGTGTGTACCTGTGCTCAGGCGATCTCCATCAGATAAAACTGAATTCAGATTTTCACCAATCACATTTCTGAAAAACAAACATTCATACTTTCAGTTTGCTTTTGCTTTTGAATATGTAAATGAAGTCTAAACACGGATATGCAAATTTAAAGGTTTGTCACATAGATTAAAAGGATTGCTTTTGCAGATTTAAAGGTTTGTTTTCATATATAAAAGTTTATTCTGCAGATTTAAGGGTTTGTTTTAAGATATAAAGCTTTATTCTGCATATTTAAAGGTTTGTTTTTCATATATAAGGTTTATTCTGCAGATTTAAAGGTTTGTTCTGGTAATTTAAAGGTTTGTTGTGTACCTTTTGTCAAGATGGCACCACAAAAGTGGCAGCCTGTTGAAGCAGCTCTCTCTCCCTATTTCTCTTTGTTTCTTGAACTAACTGTATTTTTTTTAACACTTTAAAGTCTTTTCTAACTCATCGATGTACCAGGGACACTAAACTCGTTGTCTTTGCCTTGCAGTGCTGACTCAATGCCAGACAGAATGCCAGGAGTGTAGCATTATGTCATTCTCTGAGACATGGCTAACCACGCTAACTCCAGATGCGAACACTTTGTTGGATGGTTTTCAGATGATATGTGTGGGCAGGACAAAGAAGAGAGGTAATAGGACGACTGCAGTGTATATTAATGATAGATTGTGTCACTCTGGACAGACCATAATTAAAGAACAACTCTGCGGTGAGGACTTTGAGCTGTTGGCTATTAGTGTGAAGCCATACTATCTACTGCGGGAATTCTCCCATGTGATTGTGATAGCGGTGTATATTCCCCCCTCTGCAAACACCGACACTGCCTGTGATGTCATCCACTCAGGTACAGACAGTCTGCAGACACAAACACCTCTATGCCCTCCTTCCTATTTCTGCTGACTTTAATCATCTCTGTCCTCCACTCGCACATCCACATCCTCTTAATATGTTTCATGCTGCAAAAGAGACAATAAAATACTAAATTTATTTATAACCAAGGAGGCACATAACTCATCACCTCCTCCTGCCCTGTGAGGATCTGCTACATGAGGAAGATAGAGGATCAGCTGGAGCAGAACAACATCAGTGGAGTCTGGAGGTTCTCCCGTGCTGCCACCCCCATCATGTGCAGGTCCTGAATACTGCCCCACCCTCACCTATACCCCCCCTTCCCACAACATCCAGGTCACAGCCACCCTGTACATCCACTGCATTTCCTGTTTCCTGTTCCTGTTCCTGTCCCCCCCCCCCCCCCCCCCCCAATCACCACCTCCAGCTCAAGGCTCCCCAAGTCCTGTGCAGACTAGTTGTGCGAGATAATTGAAGACATTTTCAACCTGAGCCTGAAACTGGGGAGAGTGCCACAGTGCTGGAAAACATTCGGTGTGGTACCAAAGCCAAAGACTCCACACACCAAGGACCTCAACACCTTCACCTTGCTTTTCCATATGCTTCGTACTATTAAACAATCACCTTTGCTGCTGCAACACTGCAAATTTCCCTGCTGTGGGATTCAAAGAGAATCTTTTTTAAAGGTGTTTTCGGTATAAATAAAGGTTTCTTCAGTAGATTTAAAGGTGACATCACCTGTCCAAAGAGGAAGCGGAGCTCAGACTGTCTCTCATGTAACGAGACCGAGGCTTCGGGACAGGAGGTGGCAGAGGAGTAGTCATCTGGAGGATAAAACAGATTACTAAGCATTGTCTCGTAGCAACAGATGGCACATGTACTGAAAGCTGTAATTGATTATCACTTTCCTCTACTAACCCAGCATCACTGTGTCTGTTTAATTCACCAATAACTGATGTTAGCTGCAGCAACTAATCAGCTCTTCTGACCAATTAAATCACCTGACAGGAGAAGCAGAAGTCAGACATGTCTGACCCTGGTGATCAGCTTCAGTCTGATGGTTGAAAACTGTTCATGACTGAATGTAGTGTTTTCTGTATATTGAACACCCTGTGATGAGCTGGCGACCTGTACAGGGTGTAACCCTGGTTCAACCCTCAAAGCATAATTATATTTCTACTTACTGCCTCAGTGTTGTTAGTGTTTGTGTTCACCTGCTGAGATGGAATTGAGCTAAATCCGGTTCAGTATATCGGTTCTCTTTGTTCATGTTTTTTGGAAAAAACATGAAAAACTAAAGTAACACACTGAACTAAACTGTACACCAAAGCCAGATCTTTCCCAAACAAGTCTCTGGATTCTGACTCACTGATTAACATCATAGTCTCAGAATCCAGCTCATTAAAAAATTCTCCTGTGCTCATCTTGTTTCAGGTCTGCTCATCCAGTTTGTCCTCCAGTGGTGTCTCATCAAATCCAAACCAAATCTGATAATGCTTACCTCTTTTAAAATAATTGTCCAAGTTTCAGTCACATTTTAGTCATTTGACAATGTTACTTCAAAGCCTTCATTTATTTGTCTAATTTGGGTGATTTCAATATCATCATTGCTGATAGCTGATCTAGTGCTCAAAGGCAAAATGCTAAATATTTGGTCAAAATATGAAGACTTTCAATCTTAAAAATCTCTTTATCTGGTACACTGACAAAGACATCAATGTATGAGTCATGAATGAACACGCGACAGTGTCCCGATACGACATCAACAGTTGCTGCAGTTTATCTGCAGGTTTGAAGTGTTTTAGTAGTTCAATGAATTCTCACTTTCATGAAAGAAAATGGTAATATTCTTAAATACAGTACGTTGATTACTTAACACCAATGTTAAAAATGCAAAATTCAACACAAAGATTGAATCCAATAAACTGAACAACTTAAAAAAAAACATTTAAGAGTGTTAAACAAGAACTTCATGATTCTTAACCTTCAAAACATCACACAGAGGAAACTCACAGTTTCTCATTTAAACCCACAGAAGAAGAAAATGAAAATTTCTCATTTAAACCCACAGAAGAAGAAAATGAAAGTTTCTCATTTAAACCCACAGAAGAAGAAACTGATTTCACATCAGCCAAATGTTTCAGAAAATCAAACGTGGTCGTTGTCTTACCGTGTTGTGAACTCCTCAGTACTGAAACAAAACACCTTGTAACCTGTCTGGTTACCTGTTGATCTGTTCACCTGTCTGACTGTTAAGGTGTCGATCTGTTCACCTGTCTGACTGGTTACCTGTCGATCTGTTCTGCTGTTCCTGGGTCAGTGAATTTCTTGTGCCTGATTAAGTAAAGTTCAGTTCTGTGTTTCTGCTTCTCATGTTGACGTCCTGCTTCAGATCCACCAGCACTCATAAAAACTGAAGGGTCACATCTACTCTCTCCAGGTAGGTATGTGTTTCCCTCAGCATGTGTGTCATTCTATCTTTATGAGGACCTGTTGGAGTGTTTGGGTGGATTTATAGCTCTGTATTAAAGAGTTAAGCTGCACAGGTTTCCGGTATGTGGTGTTCACCTGAACCATGCAGTTGTCAGGAAACTGATCAGGTGTTTTAACTGTAAAATTTTTCCAGTGAGCTCAGTCAGTATCACCGGTTCAACCTGCTGCAGGAATGTAGGTGTGTGTGTGCGTGTGTGTGTGTGTGTGTGTGTGTGTGTGTGTGAACTTTGACCTGTTTGAGTCGTCGTCAGTTTTATTTTTTTTAAAAACAGAACCGTTCATCAGCGGACTTTTACTGAATGACTTGAATGTTTGGAAAAGTGTTTGTATTTTCTCAGGCCGACAGTTTAGACTTTGTAATGTCTAAACTGTCAAAATACACTTAAAATTGAATTATAAATACATAAATAAAATTTAAAGAATTTCAGGGGGAATTGTGGGAAAAGTTCAGAATTTAAGAAATCAAAGTATCGATGCATCTCATTCAGTCAAACATGGCGACATCTGCTGGTCAGTTGCTGTTGTTACATTTATATAATGATTCAATCTGAGACCTGATGATCAAAGGATACAGAAAGTTTCAGAGTTTTATTGCTATTTTGTTCAACGAAGCCTGTTTTGTAATCTTGTCATCAGTCAGTGAGTCGCGCAGCGTCAGGAACATCAGAAACTATCTGCAGATAAATGGAGCATGTAAATCTGAGGAGGCCGAACAGGTGAGACCAGGTAACGTACTTTCTCTTTCTTGCACCTGATGACTGAAAGGGCTGTTGCCAGAATTTTAGAAATACTGAGATCATGAGTCCACGCCACTGAAAACTGGTGTAACAAATATGGTCAGTTTTGAAATGACTCTTTTTTCTTAATGTACTGAAATTTTCACTGTTAGCAAACTGAGATGAGGAACAACTGTAGTATCTTTGAGGTTTTGTCCAAACACTCATTACTAAGGTCATCTCTTAACTCATTAAGGTCGTCAAAACTTCAAGCCATAATCTAAAAATGACACATGGCATGACAATAAAGCAATTAGTGCACAAAATACATGAGAAGAAAGGGAGAAGCTTTAGCTTAATAAATATATATGAGTGTTACAATCAGCAACCCTGAACTCAACCACAACATAAAAGGTAACATGAAAGGTAAAAAAAAAAAAAAGATCAGTTAGGACTCAACATGAAAAAGCAAAAGGAATTTGGAAATGTAGGAAAATCTTTAGCAGCACAGAAAAGACTGACTTCTCTTTCAAACATGTGAACATATTAATCTTAGACTAAGGTTTTAAATCCTGACGTAACCCTTCATCAGCACAAACCTTGTGGACCAGTTCTGGAACAGGTGACAACAGACAGTGTGACTGCAGCTGTATCCAACAGATGGAGATCTGAACAGGAGTTCAGCGGCAGAAGAGCTGGCACCAGGGCGGCAGGCCCGGAGGCCGGTGGCTAGGAGACTGTCAGGTCAGCTGGGGACACGGGAGGCTGCTGAAACACAGCCACAGGAACTGAGAGACACTGTGGTACAGGAGGCAGTGACTGCTGCAGCTCAGGCTCAGCAGGGTGCTGCAGCACAGGACCAGGAGGCAACTTCAGCTCAGGAAAAAGGGACTGTTGCAGCTCAGGAACAGGTTAGTGCTATAGCTCAGCGGCTGCAGCTGTAGCACAGGAGGAACAGGAGTCAGCTGGACCACAGACGGGGGACCAGGGGCTGGTATCAGCCAGGTTGTTGACTGGAGAGATGACAGAGCTGGTGAGAGCTCTGTGGTACTGGGCTGCCAGTGATGTCACATCTTCTGTGGCCTCCATGAAAAAGGTAAGTATATTCAAAGGGTGACCGTGGGACATTAGGATGGCTCCTCAGTTGAACAATAAAAAGCCCACAGGGTTCATGAAATGTAGGGTCAGGACATGCAAGTAGTAGACTTGCTGGGTCAGGACTAGAAGACTGCAGGCTTATGAGCCCGAGCCTGATCAATTGAAAAGTAGGCTGTAGGCTAGCATGCTGGTAGCTAGCATGCCAGAGGCTAGCAGCCTGGAAGCTTAAAGGCAGGAGGCTAGCAAGTTGGATGCTATTAGGCCAGGAATCAAGCTTCCAGTTAGCAGGTCAGGAATCAGGCTGGTGGCTAGCTGGCTGGATGCTCGCAGGCAGGGTTGCAAGCTGGTTGCTAGTAGGCCGGATATAAACTTGGACATCAAAGGTATTGCTAGTTGACTGGGATGCAGTACGCAGGATGGAGGCCATGTGCCTGAGAGCTGCCTCAGATCAGTAGATGCAGTTCTGATGGTTGTTCCTCGATCTCTTTCAATCCCAGAGGTGTATGTGACCACCATGAGGGCTTCTAGCTTCTTATCCATCAGCCCAGCAAGTCTTGTTTCCAGCACCAGATGTCTTTGGCTATCCTCTTGGACCACTTAATCCTCACTCTCCTCCCTGCCGCTGGCTTCCTCCTGCTTGTCCTGGTTGTTTGATCCACTCTGCTGGCTGTGGGAAGCTCCAAAAACTGTGGTTTGAGTCCTGGTTTGGTTCCTCGTCCGTCTCAAGGTCTTGCCTTGTCTAGTTTGCCTGCATTTAGCTGGTTGAGTTTTATCCCTCATTCATTCTTAAGCACCTTTCCACTAGACCGTGTTCTCTCTGATCGCCTCTGGGGGTGTCGCTCACTGTCTCGTACATATCCATAGAACTAGTTAGTCCCAGTTAGCTTCAGCTAGTTAGCTTCAGCTCGCCGGGCTTCTGCTGGTCTCCTCCAGCTGCTGTCTAACTAACAACTCGCCGGATTATCCTGATCTCTTCCATGAGTTATCGAGAACCGAGCCCCGTTAGTACCCGCAGTCTATGCCTAGTTGCGATCTCAGTCTTCAGCCTGTGGGTGTGTTCCCTTGTCTCACCTGTGCTTTGTGTGTTCGCAGTGCCTACCAGCCACGCTCAGCCTGTGCCCAGCCTCAGCCTCCCATGTGGAGAAATTGTTTGTTCCACTCGTCGAGTGTGCCTTTTGTTTCTCTCTCCACCCGTTGGGTGCGCTTTTTGTCTCTGTCATCTCCACTCCTTTTGAGTGCGCCTTTAGTTATTTGTTATTCACTCCTTATGAGTGTGTTTTGTGTTGTCATAATTGTAAATAAATTTGGTTTGTTTTTTTCTACTCTTGTTTCCGGATCTGTACATTGAGTCCAGTAATTTATATTTTTGGGCCAAGCCTAACAATGTCGGACTTTCAAACTGCTGCTGCTTTATCGATCAGTGAGTGAATTATTGCTGATCAATTCATCAATATGTCGGCTCAAACTAATGTGTCTCTCTCACTCTGTGTCTCTCTCATACACACACACCACTTTATTTAATGAGCTTTACTGCAAAACACACACACACACGTTTGTTCCCTGTGGGGACATGCATGTCCCTTACCCTAATCCTATCCAAACCTCTGACCCTAAAAGCATGACTTCATGACACATGAGGACTCCAGTTTGGTCCCCACAGTGACGGGACATCCCCGTGGGTTGGTGTGCAGTCAGGTTAAGGTCCCCACTGGGATACAGTGACAGGAACACACACACACACACACACGCACACGCACACGCACACGCACACGCACACACACACACATTCTGGACCCAATGGACATTCTCGATGCTGCCCCCCCCAAGTCCTACACTCCTGGAAACACACGCTACGACAGGCACACACACACACACAAACACACTCACGTGCGCGCACACACACACACACACACACACACACACACACACACACACACACACAGACTCGACAGTAAAAATTAATGCAGAAACTCACAAAAAGACCTTTTAGTGTGTGTTTGTGTGTGTGTGTGTGTGTGTGTGTGTGTGTGTGTGTGTGTCTTGGACTCGGTTCACTTCCTGACAGAGAGAGAGGGGAGGGAGGGCGAACGACAGAGAGACAGATTGAAAACAGACGTTACGTTTTCCCTCTCTCCCGCTCTCTCTCTCTCCCCTCTCTCTCCCCTCTCTCACTCTCCCCCCCTCTCCTCTCTCTCTCTATCTCTCCCCTCTCTCTCTCACTCACTCTCTCCCCCTCTCCTCTCTCTCTCTCTATCTCTCTATCTCTCTCTCCCCTCTCTTCTCTCTTCTCTCTCTCTCTCTCTCTCTCTGCCCCTCTCTCTCCTCTCTCACTCTCTCCCCCCTCCCCTCTCTCTCTCTCTCTCTGCCCCTCTTTCTCCTCTCTCTCTCTCTCTCCCCCCTTCTCTCTCCTCTCTCTCTCTCTCTCTCTGCCCCTCTCTCTCCTCTCTCTCTCTCTCTCCCCCCTTCTCTCTCCTCTCTCTCTCTCTCTCTCCCCTCTCTGTCTCCTCTCTTCTCTCTCTCCCACTGTGAGTCAGTCTGTTGGTTTCCATTCGTCGGCCGTCTGGAATGAACTCGGACTGAAGGGAAGAAGAAGAGGAGTGACAGAAAGAAGAGCGAAAACCACTGAAGAAGAAGAAGAAGAAGAAGAAGAAGGAGAAGAAGAAGAAGAAGAAGAGCATCAGAAGGTTTGAACAAGCGTCTTTCTTTTTGTTCACTCTTTCACTTGGTTTCCTCGGATTCTGCTGATTTGACTTTGTGTCCTCGCATCAAATACTGCAGTAAAACTCACAGTACCAGAGTGTACAAATACAAAATACATACTAGGATTTGCATTACTACATTCAGAATGTTAGTGGTTTAAATACACAAGTATTATTAGTGAAATGTATGTGAAGTAAAAGTACTGCATGCAGACTGATTATTATGATTGGATTATTACTACTGTGATGCATTCATGTACACATGATACTTGTACTGCATCATCCTCTAGTTTAATGTCAGACTGTGTTATATTTTATAAACTGGCTGTCTTCAGGTGATATGAAATATAATCACACACTCGTTTACCTTCAGTCTGATGACTTTAAACACGTTTACTGAAGCTGATTATTACAAACTGTTATAAAGACAATAAATCTGTTTTTCTGAAATACTTGTTGAAGTTGTTCCAGCCTTGAAATGATCACGCTGATCAAAAAGAACCTAATTAAAACTTAAAGGCAAAAAGGTACAGTCATTTGTGCTGATCAGTATTAATCACTATTGATTACCACTGATGTTTATTTCTTGCCTTGTTTCTTTCATCAGCTTCAGAGAATAAAGACTGAAAGTACAGTTTCTCAGAGAATAAGAACATACATAATGATTGATCACAATACCTGTGATTGACATGTGATTGACATGTGATTGATATGGAACAGCTGCTTCTCATAAACTCACAGAATCACCGGTTCAGCTCTGACACACTGAAACTTTATTTTTCATCATAAACTGAATGACGACAAATGTGTTTTTTGTAGATTTAATGTTTCCTCAAAATTCTTTGGGCCGATATTCACATGATTCTCTCTGGCTTTTATTGTGAAACATCTGCAGGAAGTGAGGGGATTTGTTTGTTGATCGTTCAGATGAAAAGCTTCAGAGACTGTATGTTTACATTCATTCTGTCTCTTTCTGAAGGTCAGAAGTCACTGACATCGGACTGTAATTGACAGCCGTCAGTCATCTGATCTGAACCAACCAGGAGACAGAAAACAACCATGAACATGCAGGAGTGACAGACAGGTGAGACACCTGTAGATCAGGTGAGTGTGAGGTCAGAGATGTTTAGCTCTTGGTTTTACTCTCCGTTAAAAGAAGTTTTGATTTGATTCCACACATCCTTCTTTTGTCAACACCTGCCACCTACATCGCCCACAATGCAATTCTGCCTGTGACAGCTGAGTGTGAGGTTTGTGTGTGTTATGCTAGCAGCAGCTAATGTAGCCTGCAGCAGAGATGAGCAGCAGCTACACAGCTCTGCGCAGCTCACTTTTAGGACTCCACACCAACAGACTTGGCTCAGTTTCCAGCCGACGCTGACTTGCATTACATCACACAGGACATTTAGACTTCACAGAGCTCCCTCCAAGACACTGAAGACTTTATAGGCTACTACTTTAAAGACGTGCAGTAGAACTCCCCAACACCTAAATATACCTCAGAACAGCAGGAAGCACACACTGAGGTGGAGAATGGGTGGAGGAGGTGTGACCCCCTGTCAGGACTCTCTGGGGTCTGTTTGTGAGGAAGTCCAGTGTCCAGCTGCAGAGTGTGGTACTCAAGTCCAGAGTGTTACATTTGTCAATCGGTTTCTCATTGTGTTGAAAGCTGAGCTGTAATCAACAAACAACATTCTGTGGTGTTGGACTGGGTGGACGGCAGTGGACATGGCGTCCTCTGTGGATCTGTTGGTTCTGAATGTAACCTGTTGTGGATCCAGGCTGGCTGGGATGTTGTTTTCAATGGAAAAGCAGGTTCTCAAAGCACTTCATCAGAAGGTCGATGGTTGGATCCCAGACTGCTCCAGTCTGCATGTCAAAGTGTCTGTTAGCAAGATACTGAACCCCAAATGTGTGTGTGTGTGAATGGGTGGCTGCTGGCTTGTAAAGTGCTTTGAGTGGACCATGGACTAGAAAACAGACCCCCCATGTAGAGCGTTTTGTTCTGCACGCTGCTGTAGGCAGAGAATCAGCACAAGCTGCAGGATTTTCCACCGTTGAATACGTTTTCTCTTTGTCCAGCGCTGCACAGCACTCAAAGTGTGGACAGAGTTCTGGCTGTGAGAGGCTAGACTTTCACCATCTGAAGGGGCGTGTACATGCATCTGCATATGTAGAAGAGCCAATAGGAATGCTGTCTTTCTGAAAAGACCTGTGATTGGCTGAAGAATCCTGTCTGGACTAGGTTTTCTAAAGCTTGAAAACTGCCAAGAGGAGGTTCACAATTCTAGTTTTGTCTCAGACCACTGGAATTACAACATGCTGAAAGGTTATTATGGATTTTTTTTTTTCCAATGACGCCTAAAATAAACTGTCTGCCACGGATTGAATAGAAGCTGCAGAGCTGTGATTGGCTGAAAACTGTGATGAACTGAATTTAAAGTGATGCTGAAAAGTCTCCCCTCAGCTGCCCACAGGAAATTCTTTCCTGTTTATTTTCTTCTTCGGTGGTCGACTCACATTCCTCCCTCTCGCAGGATCAATGAGACCTCTGATTGGCTGAGATGACTAAGGACACATTCTGATTGGATGGCTGGACTCAGTCTTCTTTTTTCTATGGAGGGAGAAGAAAAAAAAACCCTGTGAAAACACACACATACACACACACACACACACACACACACACACAGGAATGTGTTCAGGTCTGTTTGAACCATCGTAGCTCAAATGATTCCACAGACGTTCTGACTGTTTCTGTTTAACTAAATCCAGACTCATTCCAGAGTTTTTCATCTGGTTCCTGTCTTCAGTGGGTCATACAGCAGTTGGTAGTGTGAGAGAGACATTAAAAACAGGATGGTCAAAAACATCCTGACTTTTAGTCACCAAACTCTGGATCCCACATTTCCCATAATGTACCTTGATTTATGGATCCTGCTGCCTGTTAGGGTTTGGCCACATCACCTCATCCACATCCTCAGCAGTGTCATCCCTGGTAACAACTGGGAAATATGGCCTCATGTGCTCTATCCAACCCTGGAATGACCCCACCTCAGGGTCTCCACATGTCTCTGTGGGGCAAGTATACACTGCGATGTTATGGTGGCTGGTGAAACAGTCCTAGATGAGACCAGCACAGTGGACAACTAACCTGGGAAGCTCTGGTCTGTCTGCACAGATGCATCCAGACATGTGATTATGTGTGCAGTACTGTGGGGGCTGAGGGCAGCATGGCGATGGAGAGCTGCTTGAAGACGAATGGCAGCACATGGGTGACCATCTGCCTTGAGCGGTTGATTAGAGAGAGAGACAATGACAATAAAAATGACAGCCATAATAATAGACTAATTATACTAGTGTATGATAATAAATATAGTTAATTAATATAGCATATTAATATATGCACAAAATAATAATAATGTGTATCTTATAATAATAGAAATATGACTAATAATAAGGGCAGTTGCAGTGGGTGTCAAGCAGGACCATGGCAGTATGCACATCCACATCATCCACAATCGAGGTGCAACCACAACTGAGAGAGCACAAAGACTCTGGGGAAGAAGCCACGTTAACAACATGAATTAATGGGACATGAATTTGTACAGATGGAGAGGGAGAGGAGGAGAGAGGAGCTCAGTGTATCACTGGAAGTCCCCCAGCAGTCTCATATCCAGTCTCATATGTCTGCTGTCACAGTGGGTTACTTCATCGAGTGAAATACGTTGACAAGAAACATGCGTATTGATGCCTTCTTCTTCTGTTGAGCTTTATGGCATTATCATATTTGCATCCATAAGTGTTGCATTACTGTCATCTGCTAGACTATAACAGCTTCACGGTGCAAACTCTTTACAGTGTCCACCCATAGTGTTCCTATTTACAACATTATCCATTGTATCACCCAGACCCAATTCACTTAGCACCTACACCTGATTCTTGCTGCACATGCGTACCTGCAGACCAGTTATGGCCACACCTGAATATAAAATGATAGTTCATTCACATTAATATTTATTGTCATTAAAATGGTGATGTCTGTGATCAACAGGTTAGCTATTTACCCTCTAACCATAAAATAGCGAAGGACCGCCCTTCACTGGCCCTTCATGGGTTGTTAAAGGAAGGAGTTTGACTTTTAATTTGAAATCTCTTCTCTCTGGTTACATGACATCACAGTTAGACTTTTAATTTGAAATCTCTTCCCTCTCTTTGTTGTAGCTGGTCAAGCTCCTTGGCCAATGATGGTGTCCATCAGAGGGCAAACAGGAAGTTTGAACGTGCTGCACTTCCTGTTTGGTGGGTAACAATATTATTCCTTTAAAAATTCACCAGACTTTACAGGTGGGCTGACGCCTGTCTGTCTGTCGGTCTGTCTGTCTGCAGGTGTGTTCCTGGTTCATCCGGAAGGGACCGTCTGTTTGGAGCTGCTGCCTTCGTCCTCTGAAGTTCTGCTCAATGCAAATACCAACTTCACTGTGGTCAGTAAGCACCTGTATGTCTTTGCTGGTACCCGTCTGTCTCTACTGGTCCCTACAGGTACCTCTCTCTTCAGACACCTTTCTGTGTGTCCACAGATACCTGTCTGTCTTTGCAGGTGTGTTCAGGTACCTGTCTGTCTCCTCTGGAGCAGTATTTTGTGAATGAAGTCAGAGACCTGTCTCTCTTCCCAGGTGTGTGTTATGATTTAGGCAAACGCTGGCTAAGGCTTGATTGAATGATTGAGGACAGGTGTGCTCATGAGAGGAGGTTGCCGGGCCACGCACAGACACAGGACAGACAGAGGAGAGACAGGCAGGAGACAGAAGGAGGAGGAAACACAGGAGCACACCAGGCAAAAAGGAGAGAACCTGCAGATCCTGACAACGTGTTTGAGTTTGGTTCTGGTACCTGTCTTTCTCTGCAGGTGTGTTCAGGGTGGAGTCAGGTGACATGGCGGTTACCTCAGGACACTTTGGTGGACGGGGTTGTTGTGGAGAATCAGGGGTCAAGTAGTGTCCTGCAGCTCTCTAATGTCACCTGGAGGAATTCTGGGAGATACACCTGTGAGGAAGCATCATCCTATCAAAGCAGAGACATCGACATCTTCATACCTGGTCGAGGTGACCATGACATCTATCGTATATTGATTGTATCCATCCTATGCATGAGACACGTATCTCCGGATGTTCTCATCCTACCTGTTCCCCCTCAAGGTCCAGATGAGTGGTTTGTCCCGCTGGGTCCAGGTGTGGTGATGAAGGAGGCGGAGGAAGATACCATTCCCTGCGTGGTTTCTGACCCACAGCTCAACGTCTCGCTGTACGAACGTCCCGGCAGGACACCAGTTACCGGGACGAAGTTCGAGCCGGGCCGTGGCTTCACGGGTCGTCTGAACGACACGTCATACGTGTGCTTGGCCGCCCGTGGAGATGAGGAGAGAGAGTCGCAGGTGTACTATGTCTTCAGCATTGTGGGTAAGGATATTAGATTAAGATTCAATTAGATTAGATCAGATTAGATTAGGGTTAGACTGGATTGGGTCAGAGTAATTTACATTTAGCCTTTACATTCAGCTACCTTAGGTGAGAGTTTATTTATATTATATTAGACTGGATTAGGTCTAATTAGACCAAATTAGATTAAATCAGATCAGATCAGTTTTTACCACGGCAGAAAGTTCTGACAGTATCAATGTGGTGGAGGTTTCCTATTGAATGGCAGCGATGAGGCTGAAGTTTGTTCTGATCTATAAGGCTGACCTGGTCTCAGGTCTCCTGACAGAACAGAGTCAGTATTCAGATGTTCTGAGATCGACTTCACCCTCCTCCCATCCTCTTGTCTCAGTATTTCCCTGTAAATCTCTCCTGTTAGGTTAGATCAGATTTGCATGAAGAGTGAGTTCTGCGAGATCAGATTAAACTTGATAGTTTCCATGAACACCTCCTTTTCTCTGGCTACCTGTGCGGCTGTCCCTCCACCTGTCTGCCTCTCAGTTCCAAAGGTGATGGAGGTGGATCTGACGGTGTCCAGCAGTGTGTTGAAACAGGGGGAGGTTCTGACTGTGAACTGCACCGTCAAAGACACTGAGATGGTTTACTTCTCCTGGGACTTCCCCCGCAGACAGGTACCTGTCTCTTTCTCCAGCTGCCTCTTTGTCTGAACTGTCATCAAACTGTTTCGTTTCAAGTTTTTTCTTGTGTTCTTCAGAAAATTGAGCCTCTGACCGACTTTCTGCCCAATCGGATCCGCTCCTTCATTAACATTTCCACGGCAACAGTGGAAGATTCTGGTAGGTCACTGATTTGACTGACTTTCAGGAAAAAGTGTGATTCTGCCTGACAGACCGCACTGAGGGAACAACAGCCTTCTGCTGTAGCTGTTCATAAAGGTCACCTGGTCACCTGGTAAACAGTCATGAATGACATCTAACAGTTACTTTGGTAACGTTGAACCAGATGTTCTTGTTGTTTGGGCTTGTGTGTGTGTGTGTGTGTGTGTCTCCTGTAGGTGTATATGTGTGTGTGGTGCAGGAGACAACGCAGGAACAAACTGTGAAGAAAAACATTACAGTGACAGTGCTGGGTCAGTAAACACACACACACACACACACACACACACACACACACACACACACACACAAAATCGTGTGTACATAACTTATGGGGACATTACATAGACATCCATTCATTTCCCAAAGAGTTACCTTAACCTTCACTCCATTTGTCCCCATGAGGACCACGAGTCCCCACAATGTAACTGTGCAAACAGATGTATGTCCCCACAATGTAAGGTATACACAGTACACCCAATCACAGACACAGGTGAACACACGGATAGGTAAACTGTCTCGCTCTCTCTGCAGATCGAGGTTATGTCTACCTGTGGCCTTCAGGTGAGACCAACGTGTCATCTCTTCTCCATCACACGGTAGAGTTTAGTGTGGAGGTCGACGCCCACCCCGTCCCCACCGTCCACTGGACCAAAGACAACCAGACTGTTGCTATGGAAACCACCTCCATCACCACCACACACCTGGCGGGAAGCAGGTAGATCAGAGGTTGCGTTAGAAATAATAAAAACTAATAATAATAATAATAAAATTACATCTTTACTGGCCGACATGTTGAAGAAGAAACAGTCTGTCTGTCTGTCTGTCTGTCTGTCTGTCTGATTGATTGATTGATTGATTGATTGATTGATTGATTGATTGCAGGTATGTGAGCACGCTGACGCTGGTTCGAGTCCAGATGGATCAGACAGGAAGTTACACAGTGACTGTTTCCAACGATGATGACATTGAGGAGGTTGCATTTAGCCTGGAGGTCAAAGGTCAGACAGACAGACAGCGAGTGAAAGAGAGAGAGACAGGATGATGGACAGACAGGCTGCTCACAGCGTGTGTGTGTGTGTCCAGCGCCCCCTAGGATCACGTCGCTGTCTGAGGTTGGAAGTAAGATGGTTGTGTGTGTCAGCGAGGGAGCTCCACCCCCATCGGTCACCTGGTACACCTGTCACACCTCACAAAGGTAAACACATGCAAACACAGACAAAGCGCTGTACCAGTGCATGTGCTGTCACGGTAACCCTGTTTGTCTCCTGCAGGTGCAATAATTTGACAGGTGGCTGGAGGAGCCTATCAGCAGCCTCAGAGGGCGGGACGCTGCAGGAGAACACTACTGAGGTGGAAGAGAGAGGTGTCACCCAGGTAACCAGTAGGGTCATCGGTGTGATGTCATCAGCTGGGAGGAGAGATAACAATTAGAATCAAAAATAATAATCAAGATTGATCAGCTGTGAGTGTGCGTGTCTCACCTGTGCAGGTACGCAGTGTGTTGACTCTGCAGAGTCTCATCTCTCTGTCAGCTGTTCGCTGTGAAGCCAAAAACTCTGCAGGACGACGAGCCAGAGACCTGCGGATACTGTCCAACTGTACGTACATATACTGCAGTACTACAGTAGTACTACTCTAGCACATTACAATACTGACCTGCAAATACTGTCCAACTGTATGTACAAATACTGTAATGTAGTACTGCAGTACTACATTATTAATTAGCATTCTGTACATGACACTGTCTCTCTCGCTCTCTGTCTCTCTCTCTGCCTGTCTCCAGCTCTTCTGTCTCAGGTTGCGGTGTTGGCAGCAGTTCTGGTTCTGGTCATCCTCGCCGTCATCTTCCTCATCATTCTCATTCTTCTCTGGAGAAAAGTCAGTATGCAGCGTAGTACTATTATTAACTGCAGTTTTAATGGTGTATTAGTGCCCCACATAGCAAAGAACTGTAGTAGTACTGTAGTACTGGTTGTATTATTTTACATGACATGAAGACATGGTGGTGACTCCTTAAAAACTGGGTATTTCACATCTGACGTCCTGCATTGTGGCTGGTTTGTGTCGTCTCGTTACTTTTTGGATAAACTAAACCTAAAAAGTTGTTTATTAAGGTGAGACTAAACCTGCAGGAGGTCGTCTGACTCCAGCTCAATCACAGATGATTTGTCATTTTCTCTCCTGCGCAGACTAACGGCAAACTAATCTCAAATCATATGTGTGTGTTCTTCAGTCTGTCTAATTTTACAAGCTTTAGAAAAAAACAGGCCACACTTTGTCTCTCAGTCCAGATCGTCATGTCCGTCAAACCCTTCAGGATGTGAGTTCTGGATCCTAAAGGTACACGCAGGTGATCATATGAAGCAGCCTTCGATACAACTAAGTGCACTCAACCTTCATCGCTCACAGGCCGAGGTGTCGCTGCTACTTCCTGTAAAATGGCGCCCATCCGGCTCAGAGTTTCTAAGGAGTCCCCACATTAAGCAGCATTATTGCTTGGTAGCCATGACAACATGAGATTTTTGCAGTGGCATCTTTTATTTTTGTTACCTGAGTTGTCAACATCTCTTCCTGTTTTTTAGAAGCCACATTATGAAGTTCGCTGGAAGGTGATTGAATCGGTGAGTCCTGATGGACAGCAGTACACCTACCTGGACCCCGCCCACCTGCCCTACGACTCCACCTGGGAAGTACCACGAGACAACATAGTACTAGGTAATACTCTGAAAACACGTGAGACCACATACAACAAAGAGGATGTGGTTCAAAATAATGTCCTCAGACATTGTAGTACTCGAGAATACTCTGTGAATACATGGTAGTACTAAATCTGCAGAGACAACACTGTGTGAGGAAATCCCAAGCAGCCAAGTCGTAGTAAACCACAAACTAGTCCTGCAATAATGCAAAGCTGAACTAATCCCAGTTTAATCAAAAACTAATCTCAACCGTCAATCATGATGTCAAATTGTCACTCTTTCAAAATAAAAGTACTCATTGATGTTTTCTCTTGAGAGGTTGATGATGATAAAAGCAACAAAACTTTGTGTGAAATCAAAACAGAAAAAAGAACAAATTTCCCCGGTCTGACCTTTCCACTCTGTCTGCCTGCCTGTCTGCCTGTCTGCCTGTCTGCCTGTCTACAGGTCAAGTGTTGGGTTCAGGTGCGTTTGGTCGTGTGGTTGAAGCGACCGTCTCTGGTCTACTTCACTCTCATTCTACAACTAAAGTGGCCATCAAGATGGTCAAACGTACGTACCTGTCTCTCTCTCTGTCTTTATGTCTGTCTCACTGTCTGTCTGTCTGTCTGTCTGTCTGTCTGTCTAAGTGATATTTGGAGTGTTGGATGTCAGCATGTTACGTCCAGTGAATCAATCAGATTGATTATTGATATTTTGGTGAATGAAAGTGACATGATATGTTGTGTGTGTTCAGCCAGCAGCGGTGCAGTTCAGTGTCTGATGTCGGAGCTGAAGGTTTTGATTCATCTCGGTCCTCACCTGAACGTCGTCAACCTGCTTGGAGCGTGCACGAGAGGAGGTGCACACTTACACCCTGATTTAATTCTTAACCCAGACTTAATCCTAAACTAATCCAGACCTAATCCTAAACTAATTCAGATTTAATCCTAAACTAATCCAGATTTAAACCTAAACTAATCCTGATTTAATCCTAAACTAATCCAGACTTAATCCTAAACTAATCCAGACTTAATCCTAGACTAATTCAGATTTAAACCTAAACTAATCCAGATTTAATCCTAAACTAATCCAGACTTAATCCTAGACTAATTCAGATTTAAACCTAAACTAATCCAGATTTAATCCTCAATTGAACCTGAACCTGAACCTTGACTTGACTTGAACCTAAACTAATGCTGCCGGTCTACATTTTGTGCTTTCAGAATAAAGACCCTCCATGCTGATCCAGATCAGTCTCAGATTCAGACTAAGACTAAACCAGCCGGGCTGTGCTCTGATGCTTTAATGCTTCGTCTGGAAACATGTAGTGAAAACTTGTTGTAAACTTAATATTCGTTCACGTAAAGACTTTCAGCGGTTCCGGTTATTATTGATTCTGTCTCAGTAACTTGTATAATAACATGATAATACTGTCAGAGTAAAGGGGGACAGGTGAAGATGAGGTGGACACGTCTCTCACCGGCTCCAACCTGAAAAATTAACTAAATAAATAAACAAACGTCTATCAAGCTCAGAAAGACGTCTGCTACTCCACCTGCTGGAGGAAGAGAGAACTGCAGCGCAAAGAACAGGCTGACGGTCCATCTGTCTGTCTGTCTCTGTCCAGGTCCTGTCTATCTGATCACTGAGTTCTGTCGTCATGGGGACCTGGTCAACTACCTTCAAAGGAACAAACACACCTTCTTACAGAGCGACACACACACCAAGAGGTCAGCACACACACAGAAACATTATATCCTCCATCGACCTGTCTCTCTGTCTCTGTGTACTCGTCTCTGTATCTGTCTCTCTGTCTGTCTGTCTCTCTCTCTGTGTTGACTGTGAGTGTCTCTCGCCCTGCAGTGACAGTGATGGAGGCTACATGGACATGAACAAGGAAGAGAACGTTCAGTACGTTGCCATGAAGGAACTCAGCTACGCCGACATCGAACCTGCTGTGTACGAGACGCCGTACGCACCGCCAGGTGACAGCAGCAACATGGAAACATGAATAAATTAATTCTTCAGTATTTCTCACATGAGAGTTTGAAAGTCTCCAAATCCTGACGTCATTTTCAACTTTAGAAACTGAAACTTTAGTCTTTAAAGTCGACGTTCACTCAGCTTTTACCATGAAATATGAGATTCATTCAAGATCATTCATGAAACATTATAATGAGTTATGTTTATATCTGTCTGACTGACTGACTGACTGACTGTCTGTCTGTCTGTCTGTCTGTCTGTCTGCCTGTGACTCGACCTGTCGTTCTCTTTCAGACCAGCAGGAGGCGTCTCTCCTCCTCAGTGACTCTCCTCTCCTGACTCTCACTGACCTCCTCAGCTTCTCCTTCCAGGTTGCTCAGGCCATGGACTTCCTCACCAGCAGAAACGTACGACCACTAATCAACACATCACTAATCAATACATCACTATTAACACATCACTGATCGATACATCACTGATCGATACATCACTCATTCATGACTGCTGATACAACACATTCATCGTCAGTGTGTTTGTGAATGTTGATGTTTCCAGAAATTTGATTAAGGAACTTGTTGCATGTTGGCATGTTGTTTGCTCTCATGTTTGTTCACATGTTGTTTGTTCACATGTTTGTTCACATGTTGTTTGTTCACATGTTGTTTGTTCACATGTTGTTTGTTCACATGTTTGTTCACATGTTGTTTGTTCTCATGTTTGTTCACATATTGTTTGTTCACATGTTGTCTTTTCACATGCCGTGTTGCGTGTCCTGCAGTGTGTGCACAGAGACCTGGCGGCGAGGAACGTCCTGGTCTGTGAAGGGAAGCTGGTGAAGATCTGTGATTTTGGTCTGGCCAGAGATCTGACGAAGGATCAGGACTACATCGCCAGAGGAAACGTCTGTTAAATTAATTAAAAAACGTTGTGACTGAAGTTCGTTTAGCCTGTTCGTCAGCGGACAAACCTGATCAACCGTAAGTTCCCTCTTCTCTTTCCATTTTCAGAGTTTCCTGCCGGTGAAGTGGATGTCCCCAGAGAGTATTTTCCACAACATTTACAGCTGTCAGAGCGACGTTTGGTCCTATGGAGTCTTATTGTGGGAGATTTTCTCTCTTGGTAAACCAGTTCAAACCAGTATACATCTACACACACCAGTCCAAAGCAGTATATATCTCCATCAGTGCAGTATCTTGTGTGTTTTGTCCCAGGTGGGAGCCCGTACCCCGACCTGCCCATGACCCAGGAGTTTTACACTGCTCTGAAGAGAGGCTACAGAATGAGCCAACCTGAGCACGCTCCTCACAACATGTATGACACACAGCTCACCATCACATGTTCTACACGTGTTCTACACGTCAGGTTCAGCATATCAGCCAGATGGACGCCATTTTATAGGAAGTAACAGCAACACTTCACATCCTGAAGGGTTTGACGGACGATCTGGACTGAGAGACAAAGTGTGGCCTGGTTTTATTTCTAAAGCTTGTAAAATTAGACAGAGTAGACTGAAGAATACACACATACGATATGAGATGAGTTTATTTGAAGCATGTCAGTGTGAAGCGTCCAGAAAACACCATTCACATCATTATTATTCATTATTTGTGACGAGATGACCCAAATCAGCCACAACGCAGGACGTCAGGCGCCACCACTGATGCTGTGAAATACCAAGTTTTTAAGGAGGGAATCCCCTGCACAACATGGAGGTGTGATTTTAGAGGAGCTCCTCTGTGACCTTCAGTTACTCCTGACAGCCTTCTCTACAACGTTTGTGTTTGTCTCCAGAGGAGAAACACAGTACGACAAGCTCTGAAGGGTTCGTTGATGTCTGACAGTTTGTCTTTAAACATGTCTGACAGCTTCTGTTCTGTCTTCAGGTTTGATCTGATGAAACAGTGTTGGGAGGAAAAACCTCAGCATAGACCATCTTTCTCCTCATTGGTCGTCTCCGTGGGCAACATGTTGACTGACGACCACAAAAAGGTGCCAGATTACTTTATTATCTTTAATCTTGCTGATGTCTCAGTAACAGGAGACAAAGCTTCAGTAAGTTTACCTGTGACAGGTGTCTGTCAGCTGATCGGCCATGAAGTCCGCTGGTTTCCCTTTACAGACTGTTTCATTTGACTATTTTCACTTTTCAAAGGGACACTTCAAAGGTTCCAGCTGTAGTTTTCAGCTGTGAGAACGTTTGCCTGTTTAAAGTTCTCTTTGATTTAATGACTGCAGGACGGTTCTTTCTGCTGTAACTCATTCACTGTGGTTGTTTTCAGAGTTACCTCCAGCTCACTGAGAACTTCCTGAAAGGTGAAAATCCGGCTGTTGTCCGATCCAGACTGAGTCCAACCAGACCTGCTGGAGACGAGACTGATGGACAGACGGACACAAATGGTCAGACTCACAAAAACACACTCATCACATTTCTACCAAAGATCAATACAAATCGTTTTATTGTTGGTTTTATTAATCATCATATTAATCAAAAAAAGCTGCACTCACCTCATTTGACATCCAACGCCCTCTTTGTTGTTTACAGGAAGTCTCGTCCCTCAGGTGAAGGTTCACCTGTTGGAGGTGGAGCCAGAGGAGGCGGGCCCCTCTCATGGCACTTACATCATCCCCATCACTGACATCACCGTAGAAAACAGCAGTGATGCTGCGCTGGACGCAGTCAGGTATGAAAATTCAATAATATCCCGAAAGAACATTTAAGCCCAACAAATATTCAGATACAAAGCATATTGAATTATAACATGTGTTATGTTATTTAATATCTCTACCACTGACTTACCAACTTAAACTGAGCAGATGTTTAAGCGTTTATTGTCAGGTGTGATGTCCAGGTGACCTGCTGACTGACGGACTTGTAGTCCATGGTCTGAGTCACCGTCATCAGCAGACTGCGTCATCGTTATAATAATTTATCTGGTGTATTGGGGTGGCTGTGGCTCAGGAGGTGGAGCTCACAGAGTGATTGTGTGAATGGGTGAAGGTGACTTTTGTAGTAAAGTGCTTTGATTGTTTGGTAGACCAGAACAACACGACATTAAAGCATGCAGTTGTGTTCACGTCACATGATGCAGCTCCCAGTCAGCACCGCCCACGAGACCGCCAGTCGCCTTCACCCGGCAGCGCGATGAGTTTCCTGCGATGTTAAACGCACGTTTTAGCTCATGTTTCTCCTGTCTGACTTTAAAACACCTTTCCCACCCTGTCACTGCCTCACCTGCAACCCCCCCACTGTAACTACATCACCTGATGATAATGATGATGATGATGATGATGACCTCTCTCTTCTGCAGCCCTAAGATGTCAGACTCTCAGGATGCAGCAGGAGGACAGGAAGTGACATCATCAGAAGACAGAGACGACGCTGAGGAGCTTCCTGCTTCGTCCTGCAGACGTGAGGAAGAGGAGGAGAGTTGCCTGTGAAGAGCTCAGTTGCCTTCCAGGCTGATGAGGTTTTAAAAACCCAAATTTCTGCACAGTCCTCCTGAGAGACGCAGCACAGCAGCGATTTTCTTTCTTTGGCCACGCCCTCCTCCAGCTGGATCATTCATTCATAAAAACATGACATCATCACAGACGCCTGCTGAGGCCACCCGGGGTATTTCCCCCACAGTATGGACTGTAAGGCTGCCAAGGAATTATGTTTTCTTTTAAATATTTTTAATATTTTTATAATCGTGTCTGACGCCTCAAACAGGAGACAGAAATAATATTCCTGTTGATATGAAGTAGAGTTGTGTTCACAGTAAACTGTGCAGCAGGTCCTGAATCAGATTAAGAAGTTATTATTTTATTATTATTCAGCTTCATATTGTTCATTTACTCGTATTATTCTGAAGAATTATATCTGTATTATTATCTGCTTTGTGTTTATTCAAACTGCTCTGAGTCCCATCAGGACTGAAAATATTTCTGCAAATAAATATCAAAACAAAATCCAGCAGTTCATCAGTTTGTTTTTTTACTTTGACATTTTCATCAGTGAAAACGATTTGATTTTCTGACACCACCTTCATGAAAGTCGTATAAATTATATCATTTATCACTACAAAATCCTGATGAGTTGATAAGTGTTTTCTGAACTTTTACAACTGTTTGTCATGACATGTTCGAATTATTTCACAGTTCAAAAAATGTTTTTTCTCCGACCAAAAATGACTGAATATCTGCGTGTCTTTACTAGTTTTCTTTTCATTTTCCTCTCTATCAGATTGTTTTTGTGAGTCACTTTATTTCTTTTGTTTTGTACATATGTCAAAGGTTCACGGTGGAAGAAAGAAAAGAGACAGAGCAGGAAGTAAAAACACCATTAAAACGGATGGAGTGATGCATAACAATAAAAATAAAATGCACTGCAAAAGTCAAGAAATATACAAATAAAAAAATGGAAAGTAGAAAAATAGAAACTACACATCCGGGATGTTGATGAGGCCACCTGCAGACTGGAAAAGGGGGCGGAACTCGGGGGGGTTGACTACAATCCTTCCTGCTCACCTCGGGGTCCTGGAGGAGTACGGGTCCTGGAGGAGTACGGGTCCTGGAGGAGTACGGGTCCTGGAGGAGTACGGGTCCTGGAGTGGAAAAACCATCTCCGCTTTCTTCAGAGTGCTGAGCTCCAGGTTGTTCTGGTCACCAGACACCAGCACCTGTAGGCGGACTGATCTCCACCCAAGATGAGCCCACTGAGGGCGGTGTCTTTCATGGCTGTGGGTGTAAGTTTTTTGATTTCCTGCTTTATATTGAAAGTTTTCCTTGTGTGTCATCTTTTGCTTTACTTCCTGTTTTTCCCACCTTTGTGATTGTTGATTTGTCTCACCTGTCCCTCGTCTTCCCTCCTCAGTGTCTTTTCCCTCATTCTTTACCAGTTCGTCGGTTTACCTTGTGTGTCAAATATTCCAGCCCTCTCCATTGTTTCCTTTGTTTTTGGGATCTTTGATCACTTCTTAATTCACCTTTGGACTTATTGATTCTTGCCTGCACCCTGTTGACTTGTCTGCTTCGTTTGGACTTGAACTTTGTCTGCCACACCATCCCGTAAGTCTTCTGTTTATTACCGTATATTAAAGAAATCACCACCAATACCACTGGACCAGCTCTGCAGAAGTCTGCATGAGTCCCACTCCAACGTGAAGCAGCACGAAGTCAATGAATGTGACACACATGGAACATTCAGAGTCAGTTTAACTATCGGGGGGAGAAATTAGCTTAGCTTTCTTTTAGCTTTTGGAGGCGTTTGATGACTACTCATATATATGTACATATTTCCACTTTTCATTCGGATGGAAACTTTACTGTCGACTGCCAGAGTTTGAGTTTCAGGTTGTGTCTTTGTGGTAGGAGCACTTGTTTGCTCTTCTTCGTCACCCCAACAGGGGGTGGTGTTCTCCTCAGTTGTGCCCCCCCCCCTCAGGCTGACCCCGCCTCCTTTGCCTGTGTTTTTTTTTTTTTTTTTAACTTCCTGTTGTAATGTGGAACAAAGAAGTCAGAAAAGTGCTGAATGTTAAAAAATATTTCCTCAAACAGAAACTTAAACTGAGTCAAAAGTTCTTCTTTTTCTCTGGAAGTTCAAAAACATCAAGTTTGTGTTTAAACTGAAAATCAGCTGAACACTCGTTCGATTTTATTCGTTAAATCAAATCAAATTTAAGTCTAGTTTGCTTCATGTCTTTTTTTCATCTGCCAACCCGATTTATTTTTTAAGTGTGTGCTGTTCTAACGGCTGACCGACATGTTAGAACAGCAGGAAATGTGCACGTGTGGACGTCCTTCATGTAATACTCATCGACTGTCCTGCGTCTGGGTCCTGTCAGAAATATGAAGTCCTCTATGAGCACCACATCACTTCTTATCCATTATGGACTGAAAGTGTGTTGACATGATGCCTCCTGCCCTCTGGAGTCTCCTCATTAGCCTAATTGTTTCCATCTGTCAAGCAGATTTTAAGCAAAATCTTGAAATGTTACGAAAAAGATAAAACCAAGAAAATGCAAATTAGGAGCATTTCCATGAACTGATTTGAAGCAAATAAACGAGACAATGCAAAGTGTAGTTTCATCAGAAGTTGGTGGTTGAAGCTACATTATACATGGCTGCAAGAGTAGAAGAAGAAAAGGAAACAACATAAGTCACCTTAACATGTTAATGTTTGTGTGATGCTGATGTTTATGTTTGTGTTTGTGTGATGCTGATGTTTATGTTTGGATGTTGTTTGTTTATAGTTCGATGATGTTTATTTATGTTTGAGATCAGACAGGAAATAAGGGAAGACAGACAGGTTGGAGGGTGGTGAGGGTGGAGTCAAGTCATTAGGTGGTGAGGGTGGAGTCAAGACATTGGGTGGAGTCTTGTTGAGTGGCAGTGAGGAAGTTTGTCTCCGTCAGTTTAACTTCAGCCATCATCAGAGAGAGAGATGGAGGTTCATTCTCTGCTGCTGATGGTCATCCTGAGCTGCTGCTGCTGCTCTGCTGAAGGTCAGAAAACAAACTTTATTTACTGTTTATGAACATCTGTTTACTGTTTGTTACACGTTTGTTCACTCGGCATTAACGCTTCACGAAGGCTCAATTATCCTCTTTCATCTGTGGTGGGAACTACGTCCTAAACAGTGACTCAGATTTATGGATTATGAATGAGTGATGATTAATGTTATTAAACATTAATGAAAACATTACTGCTGTCAGATGTAAAGCTTGTATCTGTGTGTCAAATCTGAATAAATCCCCATCAAAAGCCTTCTAATAACAGGTAACAAATTTAATGGTTTACAAAACCATCAATAACATTTCTAAACCAAGTAAAGGTTAATTAATAGTTATTAACTGTTTGTATATTGATTTTCAGGATCAAAGTTGGCTTTTCTCACAATTAAAAATATTTTTTCCGACACAATTGTCCATAAAGGGGTAAAGGTTAGTTTAACATTAAAGTCAGCCAATCAGATTTCAGCATATCCTGTTGACATAAACCGAGTGAAAGATGTTATTAATTCAATAATTAATTAATTAATTAATTAATTAATTCAAACACACAGATACATTCATTCATTCATTCATTGAAGAAAATTATTTTTGTTTGCTTGAATTAACGTTCCTTGCGTGATTTCTATATAAAATTTATATGAATTTAAAACAAAATATTTGTGCAAATAGTTTCTGAGAAAAGTCAGGAGGTGACATCATAAATATGGTTCAACATAAACAATCATTATTGAGAGAAGAAGAAAACGTGTCCTCCTGGCATCATGACGGCCCAAACACAGTTTGAATACAGATCAACATGAAACGAAAGAGTCGGGACGGAGAAAGTGTGAAAATACTTAATATGGAAGAAGAAGAACCAAATATATTTGTGATAGAAGAATATTTTATATTGACGCAGAAGCAGCAAACAGATGAATCAGGAGACTAACGAGGAACGTTAATATAAAGTCCTGCTGCTTCAGGTCGTCTTCTTCTTCTTCTTCTTCTTCTTCTTCTTCTTCTTCTTCTACTATAAGGCAGTTGTGGAGTGGATGTAAACATGTTACCATGGTGAACAGTTCCTCCACCACTCCAACAGAGTCTTCAACAAAGAAGAAGTGAGACGAGGAAGTGAAAGAAAAGAGGCCCTCCAACACACACACACATAATCCCTGTATGTGTGTGTGTGTGTGTGTGTGCGTGTGTGTGTGGTCTCTGGTAAAAAATATGTTTCCTGACTTTTTGAGGTTTCATCACAACGACCCCCCAACACTGAAACCTCTCCACTGCAGGACTTTCTCCAAAGCAAAACTCAAATCTGTTGATATAAAAAGCTCTTATCTCCATGTTTCAGTCAGTCTGAGAATCAGATTAAAATCCCAAATAAAACTCATTCAGACCATCAACAAACTGAAAAAGAGCAAATGATCAATAAAACACATGTCCTCTGTCGCCCTGAGAGTCCGACGTGTTTCACTCTCATGTTTTATCATGTTAGTTTCAGGTGTGAACTCACCTGGACAGGTGAACTTCCTGCTCGGCACTGACGATGTTCCCTGAAACACCTTTAACATCAGAAATCAATACATATGCTTCTGTTTTAATCTTTTAATAAACAGTGGTCAGCCTGTTCCCGAAAAGAGAAACTGTGGACATACGAGGTTTGCACACTCCAACATGAAATATGAAAACAGGTTTATAGCACACAGATAAAAAAGACAGTTGCGAAATAAAATAATCAACAACATAATATTTAGGATTCTGATGACAATGAGATAAAAAAAAAAGAGATTTCAAGAACAAATTCGTAATGTTTAGAGAACAAAGTCATAGTTTTCCGTGTTACTTTGGAGGGGAAATACAGGAAGAGTTTTTCTTTAGTTTAGGTTTCACAATAACGAAAGGAGATCTTTTGGCACATCAGCATCACATTATCATCGTATCAGCACTGTGAAAAGATTGTGCAAGGCGCTGAGTCTCTTCCGAAGAGAGAACCACACAGACCTGGAGGAAATTGGCTCTTTTGTGGAGGAGGAAATGGCTGCTCAGATGGCTGCTTACATCTGCGTGCTTTTCAAACGGGGTTTTAGAGTTTGTCAAGAAACAACGAGTTTTTTGAACTCCAGCGTCTCTAATGTCAGCAGTACAGCAGCAGAGGCCCAAAGCCTTACAGCATATGGATTCAGAGGATAAACTCAAGCTGCATGGCAATGCAATTCATGGCTGCATTGACAGATTCAGTCATCACATAATGTGGACTTCATTGATCCCACACTGGGGAAATTTAGTCGTTACAGCAAGCAGGTTACAAAAAGCAGGTACAGCGGCATAAGAGGTCAAAAAAAAAAAAAAAAAAAGATACAGAATAGAAAAAACAACTATGTCTTTGTACATTTGTGCAGATTATTAAAAAATAGCAAATGCCAAAGAATCCTACTGCCATAAAAAAGTACTGTTGCTAGTAGTCTTATCGAGAAAAACTAACTACTGACATGACGTGTGTTGTATTGCACCTGAGAAATACTGTGTCACTTGGGAAATACTGGGTCTATGTATATGCACAATATATACACTTTATAAAAATATGGTTGCCAATATGGATAATAAATAGTGTTATTGCACAGCTGAGAGAAGTATACCACTTAGAAATTTAAAAATGCACCAGGTGAAATGGATAAATGTGAGCAGACATTAGCATTCGAGCAGGTATTAGCCTTGAACAGCAGCGCACAATCAAAGCAGAAAACTTTCAGCTCTGTATCATGAAGTCATAGCTGGTTAAAGGCTAAAGTAAAGAGATTAGCTTTTAGCTTTCTTTTGAAAATATTCAGTGAGCTGCTTCCTTGTGTCTACAGGTGAGGCTGCATGCCTGATTTTCTTCCTGCAGTTTCTGGAAACCTCCAGTAAACCAGCAGCAGATGATCACAGTGTTCTTAAAAGCAAATAGTGAAAAGTGCATTTAGCAACCTGCTTAGTCGTAACCCATTAAGGGCGTTGTATACAACGATACAACGAAAATCGGTTCTGAATGTGAAAGGAAGTCAGTGCAGAGCAGCTAAAACTGGACTAATGTGGTCTCTGTTCTTGGTTCTGGTTCGTAGTCGAGCTGCAGAGTTTTGAATGAGCTGAAGTCTCTCAGTGTTTTTCTTCTGGAGGTCAGTAAATAGAGTGTTAGAGTAATCGAGTCGGCTTGAAATAAAGGCATGAATCAGTGTTTCAGCATGTGTTTGGTTTATAAATGATCATACTTTAGCCGTTTCTAAGATGGAAAAATTATGTGGATGACAAGAACTGAGAGTTTATTTCATCAGAATTTAGTCTGAGGACACTAATTATTTTACTCAGAGCTGTGGATGTATTTATAATCTTCAGGACAGGATTTGAAACACTGTCAACACATGAGGAGGGCAAGTTAGACTCAGTGACAGTCTTTCAAAGCTCTGGTAATGTAATGCAGGTGAATTTTCCCATGGTTCCACCTTTTTACAGGGTTTGCTGAGGTCATCTGTGTTCACCTCAGCAGCAATGTTGCCTCTGATTGAGTTTACTTTGTTATTGAAGAACAAAGCAGATTCTTCACAGTTTGGTGCAGAGACCTGTGGACAGGTGGGGGCAGCACTGAGCAGCTGGTCAATACTGGGGAAATAATATTCTAGAAATCCCAGAATTCTCTGTAATCATCTTAGAAAAGTAATCCTTTCTTGTCAGACGTGTTGCTTTGTTACAGACAGTCATGGCTTCTTTGTTTATATGACAGTAAACTGTGAGCCCAGCTTTCCTCCATTTTCTTTCAGCTGCTCCACAGATTGTCTTCCTCTCGTTAACACTGTTATTGTTTAAACATGAGGAGATTCTGTCAGTCGGCCTTTTTAATCTTTAGTGGAACAACAGCATTTAAAGCAGCAGACCTGTAACATTTATCAGACATTTAACCCGTTAATGACTATTAAAGACCCTTCATAACATTGTCCTGTGAGCCTGTAGTTTGCTGCTGCTGATGTGAAATGTTGAGTTGTGAGTCACTGATGCTGTCAGAAAGTCCTGAATTACACAATTTCTTCATCATGAAGTGGATAAAAGGCCCAGGCTGATGCTAGAACACAAGGTCTTCATGTTAATGAGGTTTTACTTCTGCTTTTTTGTTGATGGGTTTTTTACTCTAATTTGAGATTTATACACGCACACACACAAACAGAGATCCTTCAGGACCTGCAGTCACTGTTTTCCTCCATCTTCCAGTAACACATCATCACATCATCACATGATATGAAACTGATGCTCAAACAGCAGCAGCTGCTGTTCTGGGGTCAGCGGAGATGCAGACGTTTGTCATGAAATCATTGAACGAGTCTCAATAAATGCTGCGGGTGAGTCTGCTGGACTGTGCTGAACACAGTCAGGGCTTCAGCCACCCGTACCGCTACCCATGGCCCCACCCCCAGAAGACAGTGACAAAGAAGAGGAAGACGAAGATGACGAGGACGATGAAGAAGGCGAACACAAAGGAGAAGAAGACAGCGAAGAAGAAGACAAAGAAAAGACAACTTGATTTTGTTTTCACGTTCATCTGCTGAAGGAGGAAAATTTCAGTCTCAGTTTAAAGGTCCAGTGTGGAGGATCGAACCTGCTCACTGGACAGGTGAGGCTGCAAACAGCAAACACCTGAAGACACCTCACCTCACCCCTCGGCCTCTGAGCATGTAGGAGAACCTGTGCTGGCTGGAAACCGTGGAAGGTGGCTTGCATTTGGTTTGTCCGCTCTGGGTCACTGTAGAAACATGGCAGTGCAACATATCGTCAACATGTGTTTGTGGCTTCCTCCGGTAACGACCTCCTCAGTCTGCAACAAAAACGAACACTTTCAGCCGACAGGAACGTGCACACTGATGCACACTGACACACAGTAACACACACACACACAGTAACACACATGCAGGTTGTGTTGCTTGTTTCACTTCTTGTTCTGATTGTGAAACTCAATGATGTGCATCTTCAATTGTCACAGGAATCTTCAGAGAAAATGTGTCTGATCACAAGATAATTGACGAGATCGTTGATCGATCAGTCAGTGGATTATTGGGATTCTTCAGCTTCCCCCCGGCTGTGATTGGATGTTTGTTAGCAAAATGCATCCTGAGAGTTGTAGTGAAGATTTGTGTCCACGGGCTCTTGATAGCTTTGACAAAGAACCAGACTTTGAGACTTTGAGGAGCTGAGATGTGAAGATGCTTGAGCTCAGTAAACATGAACCAAGTAAACTCCTGAGTGTGATACAGGTTTTCCTACATGTTGATACATGATTATGGAAAGAAAATGTTCATTTATTATTAAAGTTTGGGGGACCGATTTATTATTGGTCTTTATTACACACATCTTGAACATGAGCCTCAGTCTGGAGAGAGTTCCAGCCCTGTGTAAAACTTTCTGTGTGGTTCCAATCCCAAAGACCGTGCATCCCAGGGAACCCAATCACTTCAGGCCAGTAGCCTTAACTTCCCACCTACTGTAGACCACCAGACTGAACCAACTCCGTCACCTGGTGAGCAGCGATCTGGACACCCTACAGTTTGTATATCCTCCAGGCACTGGTGTGGAGGACGCAGTCATCTGCTTGCTTCACAGATCCCTTTCTCCCCTGGAAAACACTGGGAGCACGGCGATGGTCATGTTTTTTGACTTCTCCAGTGCTTTCAACACAATCCAATCATTACTGCTCTGGGGGGCTCCACAGACAGTGCTCTCCCCTTTCTTCTTCACCCTCTACACATTAGACTCCAGAGAAGAAGAAGAACAAGGAGAAGAAATACAGTACCTGCCCAACAAGCTCAAAGTTTGTGCAAGTATCTCACCCAATGGGAGGAGGCTCACCTGAATTTAGTGAAAAGCAACGTTAGTCAAAGTCCTGCTGTTTGTAATATATGTCAGACAGATTTTAGTGGATCACACGGAGGGACAAGTGACAAATCTACCAAACATAAGCAGAAACATGCTCCACCAATGACTGTATTTATGTTATTTCTGCTGCCAACTGAAACATAACGTGTCAGTGATGTCTTCGTATCCTTCAGTGATACAGAAATAAACTAAGTACTGGATTTATATGACCTAGTGTTTCCATTTCTGAATGTAGGGGCGTTCATAGTGTTTCACCTTCACCTTCGCATGGCTGGAGTCACTTCATGTAAGAACTAGGATTCACTGTGTGCCCCCTTGTGTAAATGTAAGGGGTATCTGGACAGTGGTAAGGTTGGTGGGATGGCCCAGAGCGGGACACTGGAAAATTTCCCTTCTTTTCCAATCCCTGTGTTGACAAGTATGACATTGATATGAGACATATGAAAAGTACAAATTTAATGCATCTGTGGAAAGATACAATGGCAACATTTCAGTCTTGAGACTGGGCTGGTTCCAGCCTAAAACACTCATTCTGGGCCCATCTAAACAGGGATATGACCCTAGACTCCATACACAGATGTAATAAAAACATGGCTGCAGTTGGCTGTAGTTGAGACACCTGTTAAATCAAACCAAACACACCCATACACATCCCCTTTAACTCTAATAAGACCTTTGTGCTGAAAGTCAGAGGGACGTGAGTGTAAAAACTGAAGTTTTGACTTCAGTCATCTTCACTGCAGGTGATCACCATGACAACTCACCTGCTGCCATGACGATGGGCGCTGCCCAGTCACCTGTCCAATCAGACGTTGACCCCCCCGGTCTGAAACTGGACGCCGCTCATCCCAGGCATTCCGAGCTCGTCCAGGATCAGCAGCAGGAGGCACCCTGGAGAAAGGAGGTCCTGGATCTGCTGAAACAGCTGGTTCTAGTCCAGAAGGAGGCAGCCAGGAGCCAGGCCCAGGTGGTCCAACTGCTTGGCATTCTAGGAAGTCAGGTGGGTTGAGTATTGTTTAGTTTAGTTTAGATAGGATTTAGTTGAGCTTATCTCAGATACAGTTCAGTTTAAATAAGGTTAAGATGAGGTTTAGTTTTAGTTTAATCTTAGATAGTATTTGGTTTAGTTGAGGTTTAGCTTGGTTCAGTTAAAAATAGGTTTAGTTATCTTAACGTTAGGATGACATGGTCAAACTGCTCACCATACTGGGAATGCTGGTGGGTGTAGTTTAGCGTGGATAAGGATTAGATGAGGTTTCGTTTAGGGTGGTCAAGTGGCTCGGCATGCTGGGAGTTTAGGTCAGACATCAAGTACGATTATTTCAGATTCAGTCTCACTTCCAGTATTCTAGGGGAAGGAGGTCTTCTAATAATCAACCTGACTTATTTATCTCATCAGGTGACATCTTGTCTGACCCAGTTTAACTGGACTAACTTGTGTTCAAACGTTGTGTCCTCAGGGTTCCCAGCAGATCCAGGATCTGCAGAATGTGGCTCGTCACCAGAGTCTCCTGGTTGAAAACCATCAGGCTTTACTACTGCAGACGTCCCGCATCGCCACAGAGCTGCAGGAAATCACCAAGAAACCTAATGCTGCTCCCAGCCAATGAGATGCCTCAATTATCCACAGGGAGCCAATGATATCTTCCGTTTGTACTGGCAGTGGAATATGTTCTAAACCAAAAAGGTTCCTGTCGATTTGTCCAATAATTTTTTCATGCCAGCTAATCAATGACATTGTTAGTTATTAACCAGTTAATCAGATTTAAACACACTAATAATCACATGTCAGCGTTAATATCTGTTTTCCTGAATACTTGTTTATCTTTGATTTAAGAATCAGAAAATAGCTTCAATTTGATACAATGATTCATCAAATCAATAACAGCAGTGAACAGGTATTTTTCACCTGTTGTTGACATCACAGCAACCCACTGGATGAGCTAACAGGTCCAGTTGTTTTTGAGCCCATTCCCAGAAAAGAATCTTCTGTTGTAATTCCACATATCCTTGATTTTTCATTCGTGAAAAATGGTATGTCTTCTCTTTTGTGTGCCTCGTCTTTAAGATTTTAAATAAAAGTTCATGTTGTATCATCCATGCAATGGTAGTGTTTCTGTGTATTATGCTGTACAGGGTGCTGAGGTGTTACAGTGTATCACAGTAGTATTATTCAGTACTCTGCAAGGTGTTGCCTTTTTGGTCAGACTGCAGTAAAGCGTGGCCAGCCCTTTAAACTTGAAAGTCTGTCCCTGACTAAGTGATGAAGGTACACCATTGGTCAGGTACTGGACTTTCTCTGTTCACCATTGCTTTTTCAAAATGCAAGTGTTAACCATGGCGTGGTCCTTCGTATAAGGTGTGTGAGCGACGACTGTGCACAGAGGCCTTTATCTTCAACACGCTATCCATAGCAGTGCTCTCCAAAACACTAGGGGGCGCACAAACAAAACAAAAAGAAGACTTGTGATTAACTTTAAATAATTACTAAGTAACTTTCTACAATCAATGTAAAGAAAGAAGTCTAATATTTGGAAGAACACATATTCTAATGAAAAGAAGGTTGAATATTCCGTAAGCGATTTCAAAAATTTCATGAACTACTGTCATGTTCTGCAGGTTCCTTTTGAGTTTTTGTATTTAACAAAGTGAGCAAAAAGCAAATAAAAACTTCAAGCTCGTCCATCTTGATTTGAAAGCTCAGCAGACACATGGGGCGCTGGACCCCATGCTGATGAAAGAGGCGCGATGATTTCACTTATGCCATGTTCACTGTCACTCTGGAACAGTGAGCCGTAGACTGTCCTCAATGATGTCCTCAGGAGCACACCGTACACACTCCAGCCATATGTTTCCACCTGGTCCTGTTTATTTTAGGATGCCTTAAGTGTTTGTTGTTTCAGAGTTGTTGAACTGATTCACTGTTTAACTGTTTCAGATCCTCCTGGACCTCCACTGATCCGTCTGAACACCAACATCCTGTCAAACCAAACCGAGGTGGTTCTAACCGCCAACTCGGACTTCACCCTCAGTTGTAATGGCAAGGGTTCAGTCCGTTGGTCCAGTACTGCGTTCCGTCTACTCTACCAGAACGGACTGAAAAATCCGCTCAAGGTAAGGAGGTCGGACCCCAGACACACCGGGACATACCGCTGTGGGTACACCAACCAGAGTCTGGGACACCTTGACACTTGGATCCATCTATTTGTCAAAGGTAAGATTAACAGAGGCTATGGCCAAAACATTCTCCACCTGGGCCTGCAGAGTCCTTGTAGTCTTACATCATATGTACTGTGATGCTTTTACCATTGTCACAGTTTGTTAGCGCTTTGCAGTCTAGGGCGGTTGTCATGGTGATAACAACAGCTGAACGATAGCCGATCTTGTGTTGATGAAGGATTTGAAGCCCATTGATGGAATGTTTGTGTGAAGTTAACAAGCCAGTGTAACAAAACAAAAGAGCCCAGTTCTACACAACCCAAATATCTGTTTCACATATTCCGACTCAAAATGAAGTAAATGCTTCAGTTCATTTAACAGAAACAACACCTACAAATTCCACATTATTATTTATCACTGTTGATCCTGTTTTTGTTGGAAAAAATTCTTTAGATTCTTAGTGATAAATGTTTATGACTCACTTGCTGCTATCAGAAGTTGTTGTAGCATTCATCATCTTGTAAAAATGACCTCCATTCCCCCTCGTTATGCCCCTCTCTTAGATCCGGCTGATCCCACCAGTGTGTTTGTCACACCTCGCTCCCTCCCTGATGTCAAGGAGGGACATGACTTTCTTTTCAGATGTCTGTTGACAGACCCGTCTGTCACTAACCTCACCCTGCAGTCACAGGGTAGTGGGCATGGCCTGCCTCGGGGTATGAATGTGACCTTTGACCGAAAGAGAGGAGCCCTGATCCGAAACCTGCAGAGGTCATTCAATGGACGCTATGTTTGTTCAGGCTGGAAGGATGGAAGGATGTTCAGATCCCAACCTGTCGACTTGCTGGTAGTCCCCAGTAAGAACTGTCTGTCTACCTGTCAATGTTTCTGTCTATCTGTTAACTATTCAGTCTCTCTGTACACCTCTCTGTTCAGTGGTCAACCTGCTTGTGGTCCCAAGTGAAACCATCTCCCTGTTGGTTTATCTCATTTCCATTATCACTTTCTCAAATAACCTGTCTGTCTACTTTTCTATCTGTCTACCTTTCTGCAGGGTTGCGTCAACCGCCCTCCCTGTCTGTCAGTCATGATGAATTGGTCCTTTTGAAAGGAGAGAAGTTTGAGGTCACTTGTCTGACCAGTAACCCCTCCCATTTCTACAACCTCACCTGGACACACCCAAACACAAAGGTCAGAGGTTACCTGTGTGTCTTTACTCCTGACAAACTCTTTGTTTTGATATTCATTGGGTGTTTGGTTTGTCCCAGACACTGAATGTCACCGTCAGCCATCACTATGGCAACCGTCGCCTGTACATCAACAGCACTCTGACAGTCTCTGCTGTCAATCGGACACATAGTGGTACCTACACCTGTACTGCAGTCAATGAAGCAGGACTCGCCACAGCAACCACACGGCTGAGAGTTCTGGGTAAGAATATTCGGTGAACACAAGCTAATAAACTTCAGTGAACAACATAATAAGTTGTGGGATCAAGATAACTAAAGATTGTGAGAGTGAAATTTACCATCTGTCGTCTTCCTCCTCAGATGGTCCCTATCTGAGGATCTACCTGCAGCCGATGCAGCATGCTTACGCTAACAACAAGACCAAAGAGGTCAATGGGGACCTGGTTGCTAATATTAGTAGCATACCAATCAAGGTGCAAGGAGAGCTAGAAACTAACATTAGCAGTGGTTCACTGGAAATGAACAGGGAACTTATTGCTAATGTTAGCACCAAAGTAATGGATGCGAAAGGGGTTAGCAGTGCTAACATTAGTAGCAGCAGCACAGTGGAGGCGTATGAAGGTCAAGATGTGATGTTGACCTTCGTGACAGAGTCATATCCTCCAATCCGGAACCAGCACTGGACAACACCAGCACACGTCAACAACAACAACAACATGGTGTACTTGGAGAGCTACACTGCTAATGGCTACAGGTTAGCATGCTAGGAGCTACAGACTAGCATGTATGTTTAATGTATTAGATACATTATATATTTTACTGCAGGCCAGACAGAGACCTGCTACACCAGCTATACCACCACAACATTGTTGGTGTTAATATTTGCTCAGGCAGTATTTTTCATGTTCCAGTTTGTTAAGATGACTTTTTTGGTTTTAAAATTTGTTATGGTGGTATTGTTGAAGATCAGGTTTATTCAGATGTTTGTATGACAACATGCTTATTGTTGTCCTTTTTGCAACACACAAAACACAAGTAAATGATTAATGATGTTGGATTGTGGAGACTGAACTGAGGGGTTACAGCTTGAGGACATATGGCATTGAAAATGAAGACTTAATAGTCTCCTCACAGAATCCTCAATCAGTTTCTCACTGTGTTCAATATTGAGCTGAAATCAACAAACCATGTTCTTGGTACACAGCCAGGGGTTATCAGCTCCTGCAGCTTTACTCATACTCATGGTATTGTTGGTGTTGCAGTTTGTTAAGGCAGTATCATTGGTTTTAATGTGGTGCTTTTAATATTGCAGGTCAGAGGCGAGCTTGCTGCTGCACCGGGTTCGTCAGGAGGATCGAGGTCGATACTCATTCCACTTCTCTAACTCATTCTTCAGCGGCTCACAGAACATTGACCTCCGAATTTACAGTAAGAAACTTCTCACCTTCTCTTCCTCTTGTTTTTCTTATTCATCCTCTTCTCCTTTTTCCTCCTCTTCATCATTCTTCTGATTTAAAGAGATTAAATTTATTTTTCAGTTTCTCCGAGTGCTGTTGTCAGTGTGGAGAATGACACTTTGATGTGCATCAGCTCTGGATATCCACTACCGACAATCCTCTGGTACACCTGCCCCGGGGTCAAGAGCACGTATGTACCAACCAGACCTATCGTGATAAGCACTACTAGCACCCCCTGCAGGCTGCATAGTTTAACAACATCCTTACGATTTATCTGTCCAAACAACAACATAACATGAAAACATAAAAACAAAATTGATAACACAACAAGCATCAAACACCCTGATCTTCACCTTTACCTTTACCTTCCCTACAGGTGTGGAGACATCTCTACCTATCAGGTGTCCCCAGATGATGTGACCTCACGGGAGGAGAATGAGGAGGAGAAGGAAGTCAGGGAACACCTGACCCTCCCTCTGTCCCCTGGTGATGATGTCACAGTGGAGTGTGTCGCTTACAACCATGTTGGAGTGTCTCGCCAAGTCGTTCCTCGAAATCCTCGTAAGTGTTCAAGTGTAAACATGTTGGGTTGTCATAAAAACCTTGTATGTGACTGAACATGTTGTCTTGCTGTTGGATAAATGGTTGTTTTTAGGTTCTATAGGAGAACCACCAGCTTTCTTTATGCCGGCTCTGAATGGGGCTCTGAGTGCTGTTGCTGTTCTCCTCCTGCTCTTATTGGTTGTCTTTTACAAGTGGAGACAGGTACGTTTGCTGATACTGTTCCACATTTGCTTTTAGAAGGATAGTATATAAAAGTATTTATATATCATGAACTGATGCAATAACTTCAACTAGCTTGGAATGAAGTACCTAATGGACAATTGCACAAATGCACAGAAACCCAACAAGAAAGTACAAACACAAGAATACAGAACACAAACAACAACACAGTAAAATGACCACAAAAGTCAAACCTTAGCACATTTTTCTGATGTTAACACTCCTAGCTTCTGGCTACGAAGTGTTAAACTCAACAATAGGGAAAGTTGTTCTTCTACTCATTCAAAAGTCACTCAACCTGCTCTCTGACACCACCTAGTGGTTGAAGCCATACAACACACTGACAAATCTCATTACTGCATGAAACACTGAAGCTCTGATAAACATTTTGCATCCATAGATTTTGAATATGAACATTGCATGTCAAATTAGAGAGAAGAATAAGAAAGTAAATTAATCAGATTTTTTTGTGCTGCCCTTATAAACAATATAAAACAGTTCACATCAGGAAAGACTCTGGATAAAAAGTAGAGTAACACACCTTTCTTCATGCTCATTGTTGAACTGATTTTTCAAATCATGCTGTTCGAGATTGTAGGTCTTTTGATAACTGGTTGGAAACTGAGGAAACAGATCTGATAGAAGCATATATAACAGCATCATCTGCATATATGTGTAACCTGTTCCAGATATGGTTCTGGTCAATTATTTTTATTGTTACATGGTGAAGATATTCACACAGAAACTGAGAGATAACTTTCTTGACATGCAGTCATTCAGTCGTCACTGGTTCCTTCACAACTTGCTGTCATGTTTCTGCTTCTTCTGTTAGAAACCCAAATATGAGATTCGCTGGAAGATCATCGAAAGCACCGATGGAAACAACTACACCTTTGTTGACCCCACCCAGCTGCCGTACAACTACAAATGGGAGTTTCCTCGAGACAAACTTCGCCTTGGTAGGTGAAAGCATTCAGTTCAACAATGAACACTATAAAGCTAATGTTCAGTTTGACTTCAAACACAGTCAGGCTGCAGCCACGATTTCACTGAGTTCCTTAGTCCTGTGTGCTAAGATAGGAAGTTTTATTATTTACTATAATTTCCAATGAAAACACTGAAAAAATCCAACAGCCAATCAACAGAAAATTTAATGTTAAAACATTTGATAATCAATTTATCATCATAAAGTCAATGAAAACCACCCGTTATTCTGTGGTGTCTCTGCTCTGTATCACAGGAATCTGATTATCTTTGCATTTCGTTTGTCAGACATAACAAAACAAGGCAAGCAGCTTTATTTCTATAACACATTTCAAACACAGAAAAAACTCAAAGTGTTTTACTTGGGAAAAGAAAAGCATTCAAATCATATTAAGAAGAATGACCATATATGCGATTCTGTCAAACGGTATATTAAAGAAAGAAGCCCCTTTAAAACATGTGGATGTGGTGTATATTATACATTAAGACTAAAATTCATTAATGTGATAATTTTCTGTGGACCACAGACCACATAAAGCACAGGATCTGACAACTGCAGTCCAACATTTCAAAATAAAAGTCAATGAAGTCACTGATAATTATACTGTGACTTCCTCCAAACTGAACGTTAGACATGAACCCACATCTCTTCAGATGGAGGGCATGATCTCTTTGTTTCACTTTACCGTCATTAGTAAAGTTTATGTTGTTTTATCTATATATAGATATATGTTTTAATGTATTTATTTATATTTGGTTGTTTATTTTGCCAGGTGCTGTTTTGGGGTCAGGGGCATTTGGGAAGGTCGTCGAGGCAACAGCATATGGTCTGGGAACCGACAATGATGTCACACGAGTCGCCGTCAAGATGCTCAAACGTCAGTCTACAAATCTTCATCATCATCATCATCATCATCATCATCATCATCATTACATGCCAAACATTAGTGTGATGACACAGATTTATGTTTCCTGTGTCAACGAACAGCGAGTGCCCACTCTGAGGAACGTGAAGCTCTGATGTCAGAGCTGAAGATCCTCAGCCATCTTGGTTACCACGACAACATCGTAAACCTGCTGGGCGCCTGCACTCAAGGAGGTGAGGATGGTTTTAATCTCAACCACTGCGATATAATTCATGTCAAACTACAACCATATCCCAACCTTGAGCCTGTTTTAAAAATGAAATGTTGACGATCTTCATCCTCAGTAGGAACGAATGGATCCACAGACAGGAAGTTGTTGGTTTGAGTCTTTTAAAACAGGATTTTAAGACCACATGCTAACTGCTGCGTACAGTATACATGGACTAAACATCAGAGTATATTTTGCTTGTAGTTAATGCTCAGGAAGTCAGCATGTCTCACAGTTTTACACTGAAAGAATATCTGAATGATAGTTTGGACTGTTGACCTGCGGTCAACGTTTTTCACTATTTTCTGGCATTTTATAGGTGAAATGATTAATTGATAAAATATCTATTCATAATAACTAATAATAATTAGTCATTCGTTGTAATTCTCAATATATATATCATTATTTTCCAGCTATGAGCAGCTCCTCCATTTCCTGTGTGCATTGCATTGTGGGAGAATCGTTTCCATCAACTCCACACTCGAAATCACACCTGACCTGACATCATCTTTTTAACCTTTGACCTCTCTATGTCCCCTCAGGCCCCATGCTGATGATCACAGAGTATTGTAGTCATGGCGACCTGCTCAACTTCCTGCGGGCTCACACTCAGGATTTCATGGCGTCCATTTTGAGGGTGGATGAAGTGGAGGGGGAAGCGTTCTATAAGAACATGGCCGCCCAGCACGCCAGGCTCAGGAGGTCTGCAGTTTTTTTGGCTTTACATTAACAGCTGCAGCACCAACATCTGTTTCTTCGATTAGAAATGATCCTCACAGTTCAAAGTTCATTATTCTGTGGGTGATGACATACCTGCGTCCCGTAGATTAACAATGACAGACATCTGTAAGTGAGATCGAACATCTGGCAAATCTATGTGAGATAAACAACTACTGATTTCACTGATGATACAAACACGAAGAACTTCTTAAGAACTATTTCTCAGCTAAATGTTTCATTAAGTATAACACCAAGAAATCTTGCAGGTATGACCTGATAGATAAAGTTCATTTTATGAACTTAAGACAAGAAATAGATTTTCAATAACATCATGATATTACGTCTAGTGACATTTGTCCATGAAGGGGTCCTTTAAAGCCTCTGTAGTTAGTAGTAGTAGTAGTAGTAGTAGTAGTAGTAGTAGTAGTAGTAGTAGTATTAGTGTTATCCATCACCATCACCAGACATCATCATTATTTCTTATTGTGGTGGTCATTATTGTAATTGTACCATTATTAGTATTATTATGTATTATATTATTATTCGGCCCTCCAGATGATTGCAGACAGTCTGTCCTCACTGGCAGCTTAATTGTGACCACGTAACACTTACTACCCTCCTCCTCCTCCTCCTCCTCCTCCTCCTCCTCCTCCTGCATTTTGGCAAGATGACCTGTAATGATGTCACTATTATGTCACTGTGTGTGCGTCTGTGTGTGTGTGTTTTGCAGTGACAGTGGGATCTCATGCTGTTCAGATTATCAGGAAATGCAGCTGGTTCTGAATCCAGGACAACCACACCTTGGTAAACGTCTGAACTCACCTGAAAACACATATGCACACACCTGAACGTATCTGAACTCACCTGAACACATGTGTACACACCTGGACACAGCTGTCACTTTGTCCATGAGGTCAGACCTGTCTAACTTTCTGTCTCTCTGTCTCTCAGATGTGCAGACCAACAGTCTGTCTGTCGGTGACCTCATGAGGTTTTCCCACCAGGTGGCTCAGGGTCTGGACTTCCTGTCCACCAGGAATGTACGAACTTGTACACACACACACACGCACACACACACAAACATACAGACACACACACGTCTGAATCTTCAAGGAGTAAACAAGCCTCCACATAGACACAGATCAAAGTTATCAATACAGTCAGCGGTAAAACTTTTCTAACCCTCTGTGTCTTTCTGTCCACCTGTCTGTCTCTCTCTCTGTCTCTTTCCACCTTTATGTCTTTCTCTCCATCATCTGTCTGGTCCACCTGTCTGTCTGTCTGTCAGTGTATCCACAGAGACGTGGCAGCGAGGAACGTCCTGTTGACGGATCACCGAGTTGCAAAGATCTGTGACTTCGGCTTGGCCCGAGACATCCGTAATGACGACAGCTACATCGTTCAGGGAAATGTCAGCATTTAAACCCGCCTGTCGATCAAAGACGCAGAAATAATGATAAACATTCTGAAAATAAATCGTAATAAATAACTAAGCATCAGCATTTTACGCTCAGACTGATTGTTAACACTGGCCTGTTTCTCGGACCAGTTTCAGGTCGGGTCAGGTGAAACAGATGCTGGTTTCAGGTCGACTTCATGTCAGCTGTCTTCCTCTTCCTGTGTGTTTTATTTTGATAGGCTCGTCTCCCCGTCAAATGGATGGCCCCAGAGAGCATCTTTCAGTGTGTTTACACCGTCCAAAGTGACGTCTGGTCCTACGGAGTCTTACTGTGGGAGATCTTCTCTTTAGGTAACCATAGCAACACTAGACATAACCTCATCCAATCATATTACTTATTGTATTTTATATTTATATTCCATATTGTATTTATTACTATTTTGGCCAAAATAGATTCCTGATTGTGACATTACATACTGGAGTGGTGGGTCAGTCGTGTTCGCCGGGTAGAAATGTCAGACTACAGTACCCATAAGCCTCAGTGGTGGTTGCTATGGAGGCACCCCTATCCAGAACTGTGACATCAGAGTGACATCATACTCAGTCAGATCCATGTCGACTTCACACAATATCTGCCCAGCAACAAAGTCTGAAGCTCTCTGATTGGATGTTTCTGACAGCAGTTCACTCTGGGATTCTCACCTTTGACTTTGTGTGTGTGTGTGTGTGTGTGTGTGTGTGTGTGTGTGTGTGTGTGTGTGTGTGTGTGTGTTTACTGCACAGGGAAGAGTCCCTACCCAAATGTTGCCGTGGATACCAACTTCTACAAGATGATCAAAGATGGCCGCCACATGAATCAGCCAGAGTTCGCTCCAGCAGAGATGTGAGGAGGCAGACAGAGATTTCTTTTAGTTAATAAAGTTATTTTGAATGTAACAGACACCTGTCCTCTCAGGTATCAGCTCATGAAGCTCTGCTGGAGTTTGGAGCCCACGGACAGACCAACCTTTAAAATGATTGGTCAGCTCATTAACAGGCTCCTCCCCTCTACCAACGGTACATCAACACATCACAGCGACCAGGTGAGGATGAATCAAATGCCTAGGTCTGAGCCGTGCCCTCGGCCTCATCCGACAGGCTTCTCGAACATTTGGTGCTTGAACATGTTGTTTCTCTCCTTCTCCTCTCATCAGCTGTACAGGAACATTGATGAGTGCAGAGAAGAGGAGGAGCAGGAGGTCATAGGAGGAGACGCACTGAAGAGAGAAGAGGAGTGCGGCCAGAGAGGTAATTCACCAGGATGGCATTAGCTGTTGCTATTCAATTCAATTCAGTTTTATTTGTATAGCACCAGATCACAACAGACGTTGTCTCAGGACACTTTCTATATAGAGCTGGTACAGACCAAAGTCTTTATCTACAGAGACCTAAAAATTCCCCTCATGAGCAAGCACTTCTGGCGGGGAAAAGCTTCCTTTTAAGAGGCAGAAACCTCAGGCTGAGCCAGGCCCTGGGTGGGCGGCCATCTGCCTCGACCGGTTGGGTGGGAGAGACAGAGAGAGACAGACAGAGATGCAATCACAGTACCAGTGACAGTGGATGTAATAATAGTAGTAAGCTTGTAGTTATAAACTTGCAGTTTACTTGTAGAAATCTCACCCCACCTCCTCTTGATCCTCTCAGAGCACCATGACGATGATGAAGATGAGGAGGAGCCAATGATGAAGAACATCTACCAGCTGTCCTGATCGTCTCGTCCAACCAGAATGTGTTTCAGTGTGTCATGTTGTTTACAAAATGAAACTTTATTAAAAGATTCAGAGTGAACAATCAGCTACGACATGAAACCGTGTCTGTTCGCAGACCGCCAACCAAACACTGCGTCATTTCATTCAAAAACCACAACATTTCGTTTCTGACAAGCCACAAACCGAACTCAGCCTCAGATTTTAATTATCTGTTCAAAACCTTTTTTCTGCAGAGGAAATGACCTCATAGTGAAATTTCAGTTTAATAGTCTGGAGTTTCGCAGAGAAGATGGCTGCTGACTAAACTAAGGATGAAACAGATAAACAGAGTCTGCATCAGGTCTGAACTCAGCAACATGTAACCAGAGTTTGCTTTTGTTTTTTAAACAATCTGTAACCTGAAATATTTTATTTTGATATTATTAAAACTTTCCTTATGTGATTGCTTAGAAATATGATTTGTAGTTTTTGTATTTTAACTGTTGTTTTTGTGATCTGAGTTTAAAAATAAATTCAGACTGAGGTTGTTTTCTCATTTAACTGCTGAAGGAGACTCATCACTCAACATATGAAGACTTTCCTGCTTTCTTACAGAGCACACGGTTTTGTTTACATCCTTTTGCTGATATCCTTATTTTTAAGGCCAAAGGTTTCAGACAGTGAATCCTCGATGCATATTAATCACTAGGACTTAAATTAATGTACCATCATGTTTTTACCACTCTTCTTATTTCGGGGCCCCGTGTGAGCGTGACCTCCAAACAGCTCAGCCCTAATGACGATTCTTACTGGCACAGCACCGACGCCAGACCACGAGCATCCACTCCAGCCAGGACTCGGTCTGAAGGCAAATCCAGCAAGAAATCAAATAAGAGGGCACCAACACTCCCTCGACCACCTGAACTGTCACTGCAGAACAGGTACGACCCACTGACTGAGGTGGGTGATCATACTGACTATGAGGTCAGGGAACCACGAAGAAAAGAAACCACGAGCCTACTTTTTCAAGATGATTACAGAGAATTCTGGGAATTCTAGAATATTATTCTCCACTATTGACCAGCTGCTCAGCGCTGCCCCCACCTGTCCACAGGTCTCTGCACCAGACTGTGAAGAATCTGCTTTGTTCTTCAATAACAAAGTAAGCTCAATCAGAGGCAACATTGCTGCTGAGGTGAACACAGATGACCTCAGCAAACCCTGTAAAAAGGTGGAACCATGGGAAAATTCACCTGCATTACATTACCAGAGCTTTGAAAGACTGTCACTGAGTCTAACTCGCCCTCCTCATGTGTTGACAGTGTTTCAAATCCTGTCCTGAAGATTATAAATGCATCTCTACAACCAGGAATCTTCCTCAATGTGTTTAAAACAGCTGCTGTAAAACCTTTACTAAAGAAACCCAACCCTGATAGTGATGCACTCACTAACTACAGGCCAATATCCAACCTCCCATTTATCAGTGAGATACTGGAAACGATAGTTTTAGTGCAAATTAATCCCTTTCTTGAAGAAAATAAGAAATTCAGTGGGACTTTAGAACAAACCACAGCTCTGAGTAAAATAATTAGTGACTTCAGACTAAATTCTGATGAAATAAACTCTCAGTTCTTGTCCTTCACTTAATTTTTCCATCTTGACCATTTATAAACCAAACAGATGCTGGAAAACTGATTCATGCCTTTATTTCAAGTCGACTCGATTACTCTAACACTCTATTTACTGACTTCCAGAAGAAAAACACTGAGAGACTTCAGCTCATTCAAAACTCTGCAGCTCGACTACGAACCAGAACCAAGAACAGAGACCACATTAGTCCAGTTTTAGCTGCTCTGAACTGACTTTCTTTCACATTCAGAACCGATTTTATTTCTTAACAACTGGAGCTTTTCCAGCTTAATTAAGTGTTATTATTAGTAATTATTTAACTTTAATTCGGACATAAAAGCTGCTCTGGAAGCTAAGTTAAAAATAAATTTGAATAAGTATTGTGTGACAGAGTCCAGGACGTGCAAAGGAGGTGTGGCCATATTAAAGTAGATTACCTGATCGGTATACTGCAGCTGGACTTTAGTTTCAGATAAACATGAAACACTTCAGGAAGTAGGTTAGATACTTGAACTTTCTAGTATAACATCATTAATGTTCAGCAGTTTATCGCCTCTGACTTTTTGCTCCCGTAGCAGAAATATAATGAATGATTATCAGTAATTTTATTGATCATTAACTGTTGTATTGGTAATGAGTCATATGTCATTTTACACTCGTAAAAGCTGATCACAGATAATAGTCCGAGTCCAGGAGGACAAACAGCCAGTTTGTGAACTAAACACATGAAGAAGAAAAACAGAAGACAGAATAGCTGATCTGAAGTCTGCAGCAGGTAAACTCCAACAGGTGAGTCTGTTTTTATCTTTGCTGACAGGAGATGGAATCACTTACCTTTCAACCTTGAAGATAATTCATGTTTGAAAATAAAGGTTCGATTTTGTCTGATGGCAAAATTCAGGTGTACGATTATCGTTAGTGACAAATAATAATTGAGTTTTGAATGTTTGTAGTAATTTTATTGATTACAGAGAGTTTATCTGAAGTTAATAGGAGGTTTTTATGTGTTGTGGCTGTCAGTATGACGGGTTGTCAGTTTTATTGATTGGTTTTTGAATGATGTATTGATTGATAATGTGTTGCAGCTGTCAGTATGGCTCGCATTCTGTCATCATTGGAGATCCTCCTCAGCGTCGTGTCGTCTCTTCTTCTGGTTTGTTGTATCGCACTGATCGTAGTTTCATGGATCAGCCTAAAGCCTGAAGGTGAAGAGTTGGGTTTTCATAAACTGATCAGGTGTCCGCAGATATTATTGATCAGTATGTTGTTGTTGTTGTTTGTGTGCCTATAGGTGCTGCTGACCCAGCGGTGCTGAGTGGTCAGATGGTGATCACAGAGGGAGCTGTTTTCTCTGAAGAGCTGAAGAATTCCAGCAGTCTGGAGTTTAAATCCCTGGCCTTCGACGTCCAAAATCTGGTAGCTTTAACCTCAAGTTACTAGTTTTTATTGTGAAAGATAGCAGGGGAATTGGCTACGTATTGATCAGTGTATCAGAGTGTTGTTTGATTTGGCAGGAAACTTTTCAATGTTGACATGAACATTAAAAATGTTCAGCAGTTTGTTACTGTTCTGATATTTCATGAAGCTATAAATGAAAAAGTGTGTCTAAGCACATACTCACAGTTCACATTAAGTGTGGACAATATAGAGACTGTAAAGTACACAATCTGCTGGGCGCTGTAGTCGTACCAGGCAGTGACGTTCCCTCATCGTGTGCTCTCCACAGTGTCTGTGGGGGTCAGTACAAACTAAGTATGAAAAAGAGTTGGGTTTCTTCACAGCATTGGAAAGTTTGATCCATAGTAAGTTTGATCAGCACTGATCTGATCAGTTTCATCAGGTTGATATGATGTCACAGTGTGTCTGCAGGTGTCATGTTTCTCTGTAAAGTCACCTGTTCACAGTCTGACCTCTGGTTGGTTGACAGGTATCTGAGGCATTCAGTCACAGTGAGCTCCAGCATCTCTTCAAGTCCTGTCAGGTTTTATACTTCAGGTCAGATTTTTGATCAGTCACATCATCACTAATTAATGGGTAATTTACTAATCAGCAGCAACTGTTCCTGACTGATTTACACTGATTGATTGATTGACCAGAAACTTATTCTGATTATCTGATTACTGAATATTTATTGATGTGTGTGTCCTCAGTCAGGGTAGTGTGGTGGTGAATTTTGACCTCTGGTTCAATCAGCTGATGAATGTGAAAGAGGCGCAGCAGCAGCTGAAGGCGGGGCTTCAGAAAGTTGTGGCCACAGGATTGGAGATTGACACAAACAGCATCCAGATCACAGGTGACACTGCAAGGTCACAGAGGAGAATGTGAGGTCACAATTAGCTTTAGAAACAAGACCACAAACAAGATGTTCAAGAGAAAAAATTTCATCCAGCCCAGTTCTCTTAAAGACTCAGAAACTAACCAGCTTCTAACTGAATGAAACAACCAAACTGTGGAATCTTCTCCTGTAGAGAAACAAGATGAAACAACAGCTGCACCGACGACCATCACACCTACAACAGGTGAGAAAACTGTACAACCAAACTGAAAACAACTGAAAACAACAGAAACTCTTTATCCGAGTAATTACAGGAAGTAACTGTGGAATCTTCTCCTGTAGAGAAACCATATGAAACAACGGCTGCACCGACGACCATCACACCTACAACAGGTGAGAAAACTCTACAACCAAACTGAAAACAACTGAAAACAACAGAAACTCTTTATCCGAGTAATTACAGGAAGTAACTGTGGAATCTTCTCCTGTAGAGAAACCATATGAAACAACGGCTGCACTGACGACCTTCACACCTACAACAGGTGAGAAAAGTCACATGTACGATATATATAAGTGTATATGTGTGTGTGTGTGTGTGTGTGTGTGTGTGTGTGTGTATATATATATATATATTTCAGAATAATCAAATGTAGGTTTCCTTTCAAAAACTCATGAAAACGATGTATCAGTTGTTTAGACGGATGTTACCATTGTTAGTTGTTTTGTGACAGTCCCTCTTTGTTATTTATAGTTCGATTGATCAATATGATTTTGAATTGTTTTTGTGTAGAGTTCAGGAAGACATTGACCACTTTATGGAAGCTGTGGGGGCTCAAAATAAGAACGACGGATGATCTAAAGTGAAATTACATCAGATGACATCAGATAAAACTAGAAGTTTCACTGTAGTTGAGAAGAAGTCTGTTTACTAAAGATGTTAAATTTGTGTTTGTCCCATGTCTCATGTTAAAACATTCTTAGTGTCCACAGGAACGTGTCTTCCGTATGAGATGCTGTGTGCTGATAAATCGATGTGCGTTCTGACCAGCCGGTTCTGTGATGGAGTCGATGACTGTCCTGATGCCTCTGATGAAGACGCCGCTCTCTGTGGTCAGTGATGTTCATATTAAAGGATTCATGTGAGAAACATTTATAGGTTCAACACGAGGTTTGTGAGATTATGAAGAAGCCACTGAAATACGTCCATGTACATACTGAAGACGAACACATTAATGATCGCTGACGTTAACCTCCCTGTGACATCATCACTCTGATCACTATAGCAACAGTCTGTGACGGACAGTTTGTGCTGAGAGGCCCGAGCGGATCGTTCAGTTCATACGACGCCTCAGAGACGAACAGCAGCAGCAGCGGTAGCAACATCTGCCGCTGGATCATCAGGTACACACACACACACACACACACACACACACACAGTACAGTACAGAGACTTTCACAATAAAAGGCTAAAAGGGGAGGTTGTTTTAGTTTTGTTGGTCACAGTTTTTCTGTGAGAGTAAAACAAAGTTTTCTTCAGGGTCGATCAAGGACTTTCTGTTAAGATCAACATTCAGCAGTTTGAAACGGAAGAAAACTCCAACAGACTGAGATTTTATGATGGAGTCGGAGCAGAAAAACACCTCACAGGTAAACCTCAGACACACGGAGGACTTCAGCATTTTACACGAGAGTATGAGTTCAGTGTTTCAGTGTCGTAACACATCTCAGATGGATCACGCTCGATCCTGATCCTGTGACTCGATTCATCAATGGACATTTAAATATGATGTGCAGGTGATTTCTCAGGCTCCGCCCTTCCTAGGACTGTATGGCTGTTGACCAACCAATCAACTGTGGAGTTTATTTTGAATGATGTCAACAATCTGTCAGGGTTCAATGCCACCTACAGCGCCACCAACATCTCCAACCTGTCAGGTACCTTTACCGTACTCCTCCTCCTATATAACACTGTAAGGTCAGTTACTGTACCTGACCTCTGTGTGTGTGTGTGTGTGTGTGTGTGTGTGTGTGTGTGTGTGTGTGTGTTCAGATGAGCAGAAGCTGACCTGTACCTTTGAGCAGGGCATGTGTTTCTGGAGGCAGCTGCAGGACGATGATGATGGAAACTGGATTCGAACCAGCGGCTCCACGTTTCCTCCGCTGAGTGGCCCGAGTGCTGATCACACGCTGGGCAACAGCTCAGGTGAGTTTGACGTTATGATGACGCAGCCAGAACAGCACAAACATTAGAAACAACATCAAACCAACACTGAAACACACAGAACCATAATGAGGAAGTAATGAAGATCAATATGTAAAATCAAGAAACTTTCTTAAAGCATAAGTCAGGTAAAAGAACTGAGGAGATTTCAATATTGACTATTATTCTGTTGTTGTTGTTGTTGTTGTTGTTGTTGTTGTTTGTAGTAATATATTGATCCATTTGTGTGTGACTCAGGTTTCTACATCGTCACAATGATGAGTCCTGGGCAATGGCGGAGGAGTTACAGGATCCACAGCCTCCCTCTGACTCCACCCACAGGGCCCATGTGTCTCAGCTTCTGGTAAACAACCAGAAAAACAAACAAATATTTACGTAGACAACTGGAACATAGGGAAAGAAGCATGTAAACAACCAGAAAAAAGCACATAACTATGTATGCAAATGGAAGATAAACAAGTAAATGACTGTAAACACAGAAACATGTAAACGGCAGGGAAATAAACAAAAACATGTAAGATATGATAAACAGTTAAACCTGTTATATTTATACAGTACATAGATATCATAAACAACTATATGACAAGAAATGAACATGTGAACAACATAACAAAAACAAATATACAAGAAAAATAAACAAGTGAGCACATAAACAAGGAACAGGAAAACATGTGCACATGTTTTACAACAGATAAGTAGAAAGAAAAGAAAAATGGAAACATGGAAGAAATAAACAAACATTTATACAGGTGATAAATAAAAATAAAACACTGTATGACAGAGGATCAAGAAGTAGACATGGAAGAAATCAAAAACATGTACACAAGCCAATGAAAATGTAAACAAATACACAAACTAGGAAATAAATTGATGAAAGGAAACATGTAAACAGATAAACAAATAAACATCAGCAAAGTCAAACTTAACAAATGAACCTGTGAATAAGTAAATAAGTAAACAGGAAATCGTCTGCAGGTATCACATGTTTGGAGAGGACGTCCACCGCCTCAATGTCCTGCTGCAGACAGCGACTCCATCACCTGCTGAGACCCTGGTGTTCCGCAAAGACGGCAACTATGGTGACAACTGGAACTACGGCCAGGTGGCCCTGAACCTGACGACAGAGACCACAGTCAGTGACTTTACACAAGAAGTACACAGACTTAAGTTTATTGATCCTGATCAGCAACATGTTACATGTGTGACCTTTGACCTCTGCAGGTGGTGTTTGAAGCTCTGAAGAATGGAGGGATGTGGAACGACATTGCTCTGGATGACATCACACTGACCTCTGATGCCTGTGGCCCCACCCCCCCCGAACCGACTAATGTTCCACCCCCTACACCTGTACCCCCTATACCAGGTGACGCTCAGACCACTACACCGAACTAGTTAACAGTCAGACCACCCCCCTAAACCAGGTGGACTGTCTGTGAATATTCTTATTAATCAGGTCATGGTACTTCTAAGTGCCTCCAGCAACTGGACTTGCTTGTGGTTCTAGAAGACGTTTCGAGGTGCAAGAGGACAAATGCCTGGAACCTCCCGCTAGTCAGTTAGAACTGAAGAAGCTGTTTGGACGAGAGGTGAAAAGTCTTCTCAAACCACAAGCAAGTCAGGTTAATATAATATGATTGTACTTATGTCTTAGTAGGAAAAACCATTGATCTATTATTGATGATAATTGTTCTGTCTTTATTGTTCATTTTATTATTTGTGTTCATCCCAATGCAAACACTGGCTAATGTCTGACAATATTAATACTTTTATAAATAAGAAGTATGTTAAATCTGTTTTAAATCAGATCCATTTTACTGTTCAACTTGTGAGTTTTAATTATTGTTAATCATGATTGTGAATTATTGGTATCACACACACGACGGCTCGTCTTTTCAGTTCTTTCTGTAAAAATGTCGTGACGAACTTCATGTCAATATTCATACACTTGTGATGTGGAGCCACTCTGACTCCACCCTCTCCGCTCTGATTGGTACAGCTGACTGTGGAGGACCCGTTGACCTCTGGGAGCCAAACTCCACCTTCAGCTCCCCAAATTACCCACAATCCTATGGGAGTGAGGCCACATGTAAGTACTGTGTGTCCAGGCTCAGTTCATGTTTTACTCCTGTCTTACTGGCGCCGTATCCGACCTCGACAACCACTTCACACTCCTTAGCAGGAGAGGGTCAACCCGAACCCTCTTCCCACATGACTGTGGGTATAACGAATCTATGGCTGCACCTGATCATTACTTTTTTATCAATTAATCTAAAGATTCTTCTTTTGATTAGTTGATTAATCAAACAAAAAATGTGACTGCCATGTTAAAAATCCAGTCCCTGATTTAACCTGAAGTGTCTACCTGATGTTTTTAACCTCACCTGTAAACTGTGTGATGTTACTGTAATTACCCATGATCCTCTGCTGCTGCAGGTCAGTGGACTCTCCACACCAAGGAGGGTCAGAACATCCAGCTCCACTTCCTGAACTTTGACATTCAATCATACGAAGACTTTGTAGAAGTGCGGGATGGGACGGGGCCAAACTCCATCTTACTGGGTGAGGATGTGTTTTACCCAGAATCCTTTTCGGCTTTATCCTCACCACATATGTGTGAATGTATTAGTCTATTCCAGTTTTTTCTGCTTCAGATATTAACTGACATTGTTTCCAGCTGTCCTTACTGGCAGCGATGGCCTCGCCCAAGATTTGTTCTCAACAACCAATCAGATGACAGTCTTCTTCTTTATGAACCGCGCAAATGATGGCCGAGGATTCAGAGCCAACTTCACCTCCGGGGTCAACCTGGGGTCGCCAGGTGAGCTCAGGGTCAGGGGTCAGTGAAGCTCTGGAGACTGTAGTTTTATTTAAAAGATGACAAGAGACAGTAAACTTTATTTGTTTATTAGTATTTAATTATTGATTATTTATTGCACTGCCTGGTCATGTTGTTTGTGAATAGCTCCGTGTGCTGTTGGTGAGTTCCAATGTCAGACAGGAAGTTGTATCCAAGGTAACAAGCAGTGTGATGCCACGGTCGACTGTCCTGATGCCTCTGACGAAGCCGACTGTGGTGAGTGGATCAGGTGCAGCTCCTCTGACAATCAACACATGCGATCGATGCTGATGTTGCAGATATTCTTCTGTGTGTTTGTGTGTGTGTGTGTGTGTGTGTTTCAGTTATGTTGCCGGTGAACAGTTCCAGTCATCTCCAGTTCCAAATTGATTCCTCTCTGCACAGCGTGTGTGCTGACACCTGGACACCTCACCTGTCTGTCTTCACCTGTCAGTACCTGGGATACAGGTAACTCTCACCTGTCTGTCTTCACCTGTCAGTACCCGAGGATACGGGTGTTACTTCTGAACAGCGGTGCAGAAATATAAAGATGTCAGTTTCAGATGCAGACTCAGATCTGGTTTTTATTCCTCTCTTCAGGTATGGAGAAGCCACACAGCTGCCAGCTCTGCCACAAAATTCATCATTTGCAAACATAAGAGTCACCAGCAACAGAACACTGGAAACCAGTGTCAGGTACTGAAGACCAGAATCTGGACCAGAGCCAGAGCTAGAACTAGAAGTTAAGTAGAACCTGAACAGAGAAACAAAGAAAAGTAGAAAGTAAGTTTTAGATGTTCAAAAAGCATCTTTATTATGACAGTAAAAAATGGTTTCTATCAAAGAGGCATCGCTCACAGATGCAAAAACTGAAGCAGGACTAGAGCCAGTCAGAAGATTTGAGTTTAGCCACATTATGAAGAGTAAAAATTATTTCTTTGTTTTTACAGTGAAACCTGCAGCAGTGACAAAGTGATTTCTCTGAACTGTGACAACCAACGTGAGGACACTCTTAAACTCTGACTGTTAAAACAAGTTCATTTGTTCATGTAATTTAAAGATGGAAGGTGGAAGTAACCATGTTTTACTGTGTGTTTTAGCGTGTGGCGTTCGACTGGTCCCTAATGACAAAATGGAGACGGACCAATCAGCAGTGAGGATACCTGGTCATGGTGAAGGAGTGAATACTATTTTCAGTTTCAATCTGACCTCTGTGATGTGATCCTGTTTTTTTCCTGTCTGACGGCAGTTAGTGTTTGTTGTTATCTGTCAGGTCTGACCAGAGTGGTGGGCGGGGCTGACGCAGCGAAGGGGGCGTGGCCCTGGATCGTGTCTCTGCACTGGATGGGGACTTATCAGTGTGGAGCCTCACTGATTGGCAGAGATTGGCTGCTGACTGCCGCACACTGCGTCTACGGGTGAGATAGTCAGTGATGACACAAATACTTTATTCATAGCTTTTTTAAAGAATTGTCTCTTTGAAAATATGACACCTGCCCACCTAATACACCTGTCAATAACTTATTATGTCTCACAATGAAATCAACTACAAAGAAAATACTTTCCAAAAGAACAACCAGTTTTATGGGCACACATTATTTTATTTGCACGGTTTACAACACATTACAATTACAATTTGTCATTTGGCAAACGCTTTTATCCAAAGTGACGTACATATCAGATTTTCATACATCGCAAACAAGGTTCTAGACGGGAGAGAACAACAAGAGCAAATGCCCTAACGCAAATTTCAGGTCCAATTGAACATAGGTGCTTCGAGGCAGTGTTACGAGGTGATGCACAGAGTGAATAGAGGGTTTGGGGGGGTTTTTTAAGAAAGAAGGTGTTCAGCAAAGAGCTTGGTCTTTAGTCTTTCTCTAAAGATCAAGAGGGACTCTGCAGAACGAACGGAGTTTATTAACTCGTTCCACCACCGGGGAACCGCAGAAGAAAAGAGTCTAGCTTGAGACTCAGGGCCTTTTTGAGCTGGCAACACCAAGCACCGTTCCTGGGCAAAGCGTAGTGAGCGGGAGGGAGCATAAACCTGAATGAGGGAGTTCAGGTAGGTCGGAGTGGCTTTGGTGGCAATTTCGTAGGCGAGCATCAAGGACTTATACTTGTAGCAGTCTGCTGCTGAAGGTGCTGCTTAGGGCCGCCACCGTCTCATGCAGGGGGTGGGATGGGTTGTCCATGAGCGAAGTCAGTTTGGATAATATCCTCCTCTCACCCACATCCTTGATGGTGTCCAGAGGGCAGTCCAGGACAGAGCCAGCTCTCCTGACCAGTTTGTTTAGTCTTTTCCTGTCCCTCTCAGAGCTTCCACATCTTCAGTATTAAGAAAGAAAATAATAAAAATAAGGATGAAAAGGCCTGCCCAAACTTGACTGGCGCTGTATATACATCATAAAAATATAATAGAATCAATCAAGTTTCGAAACATTATAAACAATCACAAGGTCAATACTTCCTTATGTTTCAGTTGTGGTCAGTGTATCAGTGCAGCTCATTTGTACAGATCAGATCAGTTCATTAATTTGTAAAATGTTCAAATCTTTCACCATGTGTGATCTATGAAGACAACTTTGTTGAAGGCTTTTTTTTTTTTGTTCCACAGGAAAAACAATATGCAGTACTGGTCAGCTGTTTCTGGTCTTCACTCTCAAAGTGATTCCTACTCTTCGGACGTACAGACCAGCCAAATTGATCGCATCATCATCAACAAACATTACAACAGACAAACTAAACAAGCTGACATCGCCTTGATGCATCTACAGCAGCCAGTCAACATCACCCGTCAGTAACATCATCCGTCACTAATGACACAGAAACTAAAAACATGTCATCGGGTCATTTCTTGAACAAATTCATTTTTTACAGGATGAGCCTCTGACATGAGCGACTTGGTGGGTCATACATACACAGAAACAGAGAAAAACAAAATGACAGTAAACAAAAAAATAACTCATCATCATTGTGACTATAGTGGCTACTTCATTTCAAAATTATAACCACTATTCCAGCAATGCAAGAGTGTGTGTGTGTGTGTGTGTGTGTGTGTGTGTGTGTGTGTGTGTGTGTGTGCGTGTGTGTGTGTGCGTGCGTGTGCGTGTGCGTGTGCGTGAAAGAGAGAAAGGAGATAAGATGTTTGGCCTCAAGTAAGGCCTGAAGTTTGCTCTTTCCTCTGCAGTGAGGACAGAACAGCACAGCTATAGATAATTGTGTCGTCTACATACAGTTTGAGTCGCAGCAGACTGATGGAAGAAAAGTTCATGAATATAAAAAGCTTCAAATGAGTTTCCAACTGCACAGAGCAATAAGGACAAAATAAAGATGTTTTTAGACAATAAAAAGTTTTCTCTTTTTTTGTAAATTATTAGTTTTGGTGTTCAACACAAAATCTTTAACACCACAGGTTATTTCAAGATTTTAAAAAAAGGGGCAGCAGCTTAGAAATTGCTTATAGTTGTAATAAGTGAACTTTTCAAAGTGGATTGAATCATTCCTGAAATAATTTGTGGTGGTTGTGTTTTACAGCGTCCGTCCAGCCGGTGTGTTTACCTCCTGAAGGTCAGGATTTCACACCAGGAAGAAAATGTTTCATTGCTGGATGGGGGAAAGACGCTGAGAACGGTAAAAACAAAATACATAAAGACACTCACTTCACATGTTGGATCAACATTTCAACCTTTGGCTTTTTTGCTCCAATTTTATTTTATCTCATGTTTTATTATAATTAATTACTGTAATCACTAATACTATAGTATGATGTAGTTGGGCTTCTCAGAACTTCACCTATCTTTGAGTTGTACTGTACAGTACAAAACATGTATGAGGATTTTTTTTTTTTTTAAAGATACGTTGAAATGTAGATTAGGGTTAGGGTTAAAAAAGTTTTAGCAGCTCTTAATTGCTGCTCCTGTTAGCAGCTTCTGTTAGCTGCTCCTGTTAGCAGCTCTTATTAGCTGCCCCTGTTAGCAGTTCCTGTTAGCATCTCCTGTTAGCAGCTTCTATTAGCTGCTCTTTCAGATCTGAGTTGTGACTGAGGAGGACGAGTGAGATTTTGGATATAAATGACATCAACGCTCCACCTCTCTCTCTAAGGTTCGCGCCCTAACATTCTGCAGGAGGCTGAGGTTCCTCTGGTTGCTCAGGATCAGTGTCAGATGCGGTTACCTGAATACACCATCACCTCCAGCATGCTGTGTGCCGGATACCCCGAGGGAGGGATCGACACCTGTCAGGTAACGACTCACCTGGACTCACCTGGATTCACCTGGATTCTACAGTCTCCCCACCATCAGACTGTAATATGAAGCAGCTCTTTAAATGACCCCAGACAGCCTGAACACATTTATTCCTGACAGTCAGAGAAGAGGTGATCGTGAACACCTGAGTAACATCAACACACCTGATGACACCAGACTGTGTGTGAGGTGGTGCTGATGTCATCGGCAGTCACACCACAATGTTTATTCACTCACAGCTGATTTCTATGTAGCATAGTCTACGACACAAACAAGAAATGTTGTTTCAAACCTGTTTTCAGGGCGACTCTGGAGGTCCACTGATGTGTCTGGACGATGGCCACTGGACTGTGATTGGTCAGTCTCTCCCTCTCTCTCTCTCTCTCACATACACACACACACACACACACACACACACACACACACAGTATGACACAGTATGATGCAGATGAGGTGTGAGGGAACACTTTATTCTGATTGGTTCCTGACAGGTGTGGCATCGTTTGGGGTTGGCTGTGGGCGTCCTCACAGACCCGGAGCCTACGCTCGAGTTTCTGCCTTCACATCCTGGATCGCCCAGACCAGACGCTCCTCATCTTCCTCTTTCTCCTTCTCCTGAGTTTATGACTATTATGTATAAAGTAAATAAATAAGTAAATTAATTGAAGTGATGAAGATGAAGTTCCACAGCTTCCTTGGTCTGTTGTTGATGCCTGTTTTTCACTGATTTTTCTGTTAAATTCCTAATAAACAATAGCCTGAAGTTTTTATCTGATTGTTATTCAATCATGAATTTTTAATAAACCTGGTTCTCAAACAAACTCTGACTAATGATACTAATGGTACTCATGGTAATTAACTTGGTCTTTAAAATAAGATTTTATTTCATGAGCTGTAAATATGACATCATTAAAAAAAACAAGTATTTGATGAGAAATTATTTAAAAGACAGACAGTCAGACAGACGGACGGACGGACGAACGGACGGACAGTCAGACAGACAGACAGACAGACAGACAGACAGACAGACAGAGATGGATGTTGAGGTTTTCTAAAGCGACTGCGGTCACATCAGATTTGCTCCAGCAGGGGGTGAAGATTAACTGTAACAGACTGAAGTTACAGAAGAAGAAGAAGAAGAGGGTCAGTGTCCCGGAAGTGATATCAGAGTGACTCCTCGGCTGGCTAAACGGTGTCACCAGGTACGACTATAAATCTGCTGTTTTTAATTTGTTTAGTGTTTTAATCTTCAGTAAACACCAGACTGATGACATGACGCTGATTTGTGACGTGTCGGACGGTTGACAACATGATGGCAGTCCGGAGGTGACTGTTAGCTTAGCCGTTAGCAGTTAGCTGTGTGTTCGCAGTTAGCTGATTATTGGCTTCCAGGATTCTAGAGATATGAATCAAACGTCTTGTTGCTTTGTGGCGGTTTTCTCACGGTCTCTATCAAACCGTCAATTCAGAACTCCCATTAGGAATCTGGTGATTTAACACCACAGATGGAACATTCTAGAACTGATACAGAGGAGGTGAAACCAAACAGCTATTGATTATTTAATACTAATAGGAACTTCAGTAAAAGTAGTCATTAAAAGTTCAGCATCTTGTTTTACATAAAATGAATACCAGGTAATCTTCATCTTATTTCCTCTATGGCTCCATCCAGCCTGTGTGTGTGTTTGAGGAGGCGTGGGCTCATTTTCCCCTCAGTCATGACTGCTAACATGCTAACAACAACACTCAGACCTATTTGTGAACTAGTATGTCGACAGAAACAGTTACAGACTCCTCAAATGTGAGCTCTGAGGAGGTGCTGCTGTTCTCCTCCAGTGTTCACAGTTATGATCATTAGTAATCAAGAGACTGATTTTTGAAATCTTTATACATTTACAATAAAAATGGAAATCTTTGTGTCAAAATTTAGTATAACCAGTGGTGGAAAGTAACTCAGTATATTTACACAATACCCAGTACTAATCTGGTAGTAGTACTCGTACTGTAACAGTAAGAGGAACCAGCTGATGCTCATCAGCATTATTGACTTGTGGATCTTTAACTTGATTTTGTGTTGCAGAGCTTAAATATGAGCAGCCGAGCCCCTGGTAAACCCAGACAGCATGAGAAGAAGGAGGAGGAGGAGGAGGACTTCTACGACTGCCAGGAGACTCTGGAACCTCCAGACCAAAGGGAGGTGAGGGAGGACGAAGTGGCCCAAGGCGGTTCGGAGGACTTTCACTTTAAAGCTGACAGACTGACTGAAAGAGGAGACGTCACAGATAGGGAGGGAAAAGGACAGGAAGAGGTGCAGCACTGCAGGCTGCAGGAGGAGGTGCTGGGTGACAGGGTGCAGGAGAAGGTGCCGGAGGTCAGGCTACAGGAGGAGGTGCTGAGCGACAGGCTGCAGGAGGAGGTGCTGGGCAATAGGCTGCAGGAGGAGGTGCCGGAGGACAGGCTACAGGAGGAGGTGCTGGGCGATAGGCTGCAGGAGGAGGTGCCGGAGGAGGTGCCGGAGGACAGGCTACAGGAGGAGGTGCTGGGCGACGGGCTGCAGGAGGATTCAGATTTGGAGTTTAAAGAGGAGAACAGCCCAGAGGTCGAGTTTGATGATGACTACCTGAAGGAGGTGGAAAAGGAGCTGACAGAAGAGGAGAAAGAGGTGAGACCTCCAACTGTTCACCTGTGTTTATCTGTACTGTGGTGGTGAAATGTGTCCCAGCGTTTCCCTGCATGCAAAGCAGCATCTTTACAAATCAGAAGTCTTGCAGTGTCGTCGTGCTCGCAGGCAACTTTAAAACTTTATTGAAACTGGAAAATGACAGAGGGCGACCTCAATGAGTTTAAAATGACTTTAAAATTTAAAATACTTAGACTGAACTTTATTGATCCCAATTTGGGAAACTTTTGTTGCAGCAGCGGGTTAAACAACACACATAAACGCAGAATAAAACAAAGAGAAAAGAGTTCTTCAAAATACAACTAAGTATATAAACATAGAACAGCTGCAATTCTGAGAATATAAGTATCTAAAATATAACTACATATGTAAAATATGTAGAATATAACTATAACTAACTATAATAAACAAATATTAACATCAGTTCTTAAAGAGAGAGAGAGAGCCAGAGCTATAAAATATGTACCAGAACAACTGTGTGTGTGTGTGTGTGTGTGTGTGTGTGTGTGTGTGTGTGTGTGTGTGTTTGTGTGTGTGTGGTCACAGACATTAAAACCTGCAGTTTATCTTCTTCTCTTTCAGACTCGTCGGCAGCAAAGTTTAACTCTGAAGGAAAAAGGCAACAGCCACTTTAAAGCTGGAGGTAAGTGACATCATCATCACACTATGTCTAGTATATAATCCCTTGCAAACCAGTACCACCAGTATAAACCAGTATTAACATGTCTTCCTGCAGACTGGTTGGAGGCGGAGCGGAGCTACAAGGAGGCGTTGGTTTTATGTCCAGTGTGTTTCAGCAGAGAGAGAGCCGTGCTGTTCTCCAACAGAGCTGCTGCAAGACTGCATCTGGTAACAAACAGCTAGCAGCATGCTAACAACATGCTAACCCCATGGCTAAAAACACTTACAATGATGTTAGGAAAACACTAAAACTGACCCGAATAACATGCCAGTAGTGAAGCCAACAACATGCTAATGTTTAGGCTAACACTATGTCTACCCTATGGCAAAAAAAAAAGATATATAACTTTACTGATCCCACACTGGGGAAATTAACAGACTAACACTGACTCTAACAACTTGCTAACAGTGAGGCTAACAATATGCTAACCCTATCCCAGCCAACATGGGAACACTGTGGCTAAGATCAAACTAACACTAATGCTAGCAACATGGTAAGAACATACTAACACAAGGCTAAGAAAAGGCTAATACTAGTGTGAAAACATGCTAACACATGCTAACACTAACAGGATAAGCTCATCCCAACAACATGCAAATGCTGAAGCTAACAACATGCCAACAGTAACACTGTGTCTGTCTCTATCAGGATCTGAAGGAAAAGGCAATCTCAGATTGTACTCGAGGTGAGTGATGACATCATTGCTTACCTGTACGGCAGTGGAGTGTCACTGAGTGCTGTGTATATTGATTGGTTGTGTGGTTGCCATAGCGATAGAGTTGAATCCAGACTATGTGCGGGCGTTGCTGAGGAGGGCGGAGCTTTACGAGCAGACGGAGAAGCTGGATGAAGCTCTGGAGGACTACAAGAAGGTTCTGGATCGAGACCCAAACCAGACCATCGCAAGACAGGCCTGCATGGTGAGTTCACTGACCGCGGGGACAGACCCAAGCCCGACAGGCCTGTTAGTGTGTCCTAGAGTATTAAAGTATTTGAGAAGACTTCAGGGACAGATTGTTCAGTTGGCCTCAGTAATGGCCTCCTGTACAAACACATATTGATCTCATTCAGTGTGACTTCCACTTCCTGAGGTGCACGTTGTCTCTGAATATACAAAAGGAAATAAGACAGGTCTTTAAAAATAGGCAACTGATTTGTTTCTTTTCTAGAAAAATCTGACTTTTGGACTTTACAGGGCTGCACGGGCAGAAGGTGAAATCTAAAGAGTGTAACATTAATATACGAGTGAAGCCTCGTGTTTATCTGCAGCTGCGCAGAAATTCAATGAGAAGACCGACCTCTTTCATGTTGCTGTTCACAGCTTCTGTCTTCTGTGTACCTGTCCGTCTGTCTCCACCTGTCTGTCTGTCTCTACCTGTCTGTCTCTCAGAGATTACCTCAACAGATTCAGGAGAGAAATGAGAAGTTGAAGGAGGAGATGATAAGTACGTACTGCACGTGAACACACCATCTTAAAGGAACAGTACACTGTTTACCATTGCTTCAGCTCATGACCTAATCAGTAATTGATCAATATTCAGTAAGTATAACAAGTCTCAGAAATTGATAGAGGAGAGTCAGGTGCGACTTGTTTCAGTACTTTCACAATAAAATTACAGTTATCAGACATCATTTCAGATTAAAGTCAATCTGATTTTATTTCATGTTATTTTTAATCTGATGATTTGAAACACTTCTCTATGTGACCTGTGACCTCTGACCAGCAAACTTTGACCCTTGCTCCAGGTAAACTGAAGGACCTGGGGAACTTGGTCCTGAGACCTTTCGGACTCTCGACCAACAACTTCCAGGTTAACCAGGACGCAAACACCGGCTCCTACTCCATCAACTTCGTCCAGAGCCCAAACAACAACAACAGATGACATCAGGCCAGGCGTTGATGACATCACACCCACAACAGTAACATGTAGACAAACACGCGTGTTCAGAGGAAAATAAATGCTGCCTGATTCATTTCCTGGTTGTGTTGTTTTTGTGAAGCTTTTGGAGGGTGAACTCTGTTTTTCTGGTGTCCACCAGTGCTGCAGGTTGACTTCAGATGACCAGTCATATCACTGGAAATAAAGTGTTTATTTGTATTGATCAGCAGAATCAGTTTGTGTTCAAACCTTGAGGTGTAACATGTGACAACTGTTTTTTGGAAGTTTATTTGAATCCTGACAGTGATGATGATGATGTTCGCTGCAGCTCAGAATAACATTTGATTAACTCCCAATAAATGATCAGTCAGACAGGAAGTACATGACTAGCAGGTGGCAGCAAACAGACTTTTGTCTGACTGGAAAACAGGATATTCAGAAATATTCTGCTGAATCTCGATGTTTGTTCTTTGTATTTGCAAATAAATAATTATAAATTTTGACTTGTTAATGATAAATTGTAACTTTCAAGTGTTATTATAACTAAACATCACCTCCGTCTGAAGAACACAAGCATCAGTTTAATTCAACAGTAAAAATATCCAAATAAACCTGTTTCCACAAAATAATGTGATGATCAACGATTAAACTTACATGATTGTATTAATATTTATTTCTATTTTAGAAATACTTGGTGTAACTCACCTGACCTGAAACTCAGTTTTCACTGAAACTGAAACTTTGAAATGAATATTGAATATATAAACTTTATTTTTCTACGTTCTGACTCTGAAGTCAAACACAGGAAACAGACCGAAGGTTCAACATTTTAATATGAACAACGAACAAATGCAGGGACTGACATGAAAAGTGTCTGTTATTGATTCTAGATGATTGATCACTGAGCTCTCCTGGACAGCAACATCTCTCTGATGTTGTCTTCTGCTTCTTTCACGCTGCGTTCCAGGTACACCTTCTTCTGCTGGAAATCACACAACACACAGTCAGACCCCCGACACACCTGAACACACGCCGCAAGTGAAACAAGTCTCAAGTGTAATTTATTGTGTATTTCAGTGTGTATTTGTACCTCGAGTTCTTTAATTTTCTCATCAGCTGTTTTCTGTCTGTCCATCAGCTGATTGTTGATTTCTTCCTTGGACTGAAGAATGAACCTGAAACACACAGCAGGACAGGACACCTGAGTGATGCCCACACACCTGTCTGTTGATTTTATTTATTAGAAACAAACAGTTCACTTCCCGTTTCTGTCCATCATCAACTAAATATTCACGTCATTTGTCATGTTTACTGTCATAACCTGTCCAGCTGAACAAAGATCCTGGCTGACTCACATGCGTCCGACTCCCTCGTACAGTCGTGTGTTGTCGGGCAGCTTGGTGATCTCGTCGTGAGTTAGTTTAGCGTGTTTCTGAATCCGGGTCAGCTGATCGATCTGCAGGTCGGCCAACTTCACCTTCTGCTGAGTGTCGATCATCTTCACCTGCAGCTCTGAGAAGGCCTACAGCAGAGAGATCACGCCTGAACAGATCACGTGGTTTGTTCTTCACTAAAATTTCTTCTGCGCCTCAAGTTTGTAACAAGATAAGAAATATAAACTCATTTTACTTTGAAGTGAAAAAGGTGAATTCATCGTTTGGAGAAAAAGTTTCATGTCGCAGAACAATCTCGACCTCAGACACTGAATAGTTCAACGAATCAACTGTCACGATTCTGATGTCATCTACCTCACCTATGCCAAAAGAGGACATTAATTTTGTCTCTAGGTATCATCATCATCATCATCACAGGACTCTGATTTCATGACAGCCGCTGCCGCATGTTTAATAAGTCAGAGTCCTCAGGTGAGTCAGTCACTTGACAGAATACCCGTGTAACCTACAGACAGTCCATGTTTATGTTATACCTGGCGGTTTTTGGTTCTTCTCTTCCGTTAAATTTGTAGATGTATGTTTGCATTTTTGACGCAGCCGCAGTTGAGCCGTGCGTGTATGCACTATTAGCTAATCATGCTAACCGTTAGCTCGGGTGTTAGCATAGTGGTGCTAACGCTGCTGCTAACCGGCCGAGGATTTAACAGCTTTTATTATACTACCACGGCCCTTCGTTAAACACAGAAAGCACGTGATAGACAGGTGAGATAAGGTAACACACACACACACTTACCTTCTTCAGCTCCAGGTCTATGGGCGCAGCCATCTTCATTAACAATGCATGCACTACACAAACGCATACACACTGCGCAGGCGCGATGGTGTTCTTCTTCTTCTGACAGTGAATATTGAATGAAAGGCGTCTTACTGCACCTCCACGGCCAGAACTCCTTTGAATGCGTTAAATTGGTACGTGGAGTGATGGAAAGTTAGATTAGATAAATTAGAAAGGTAGATTACAATTTTCTCTCACTTCTTTTTGTTTATTGTTGTGTTATAACCGTTATTCATAAGGTGAATACCGTCCACTGTCCTTGTGTGCAGTATGAAATACTGTTCCAGGACAGTGTGAATTTCCCTTGGGGATCAATAAAGTATCTATCTATCAATCTGGACTACTTCAAATCATTAGGTAAATAAAGTGATAAATAAAGTGATAATTATATGATTCTGTCAATGAAAAGTAAAGAAATACAAAACAGAGGGGGAAAAAATCTCACATAATTTTAGAATGTAAATTCCTCAAATTCCACAGTGTGTGTGTGTGTGTGTGTGTGTGTGTGTGTGTGTGTGTGTGTGTGTGTGAGAGAGAGAGAGAGAGAGAGAGAGAGAGAGAGAGAGTGAGTGAGTTTTTCAAAGTTTTCTGTTTAGTTTAGAAGTCAGAAAGTTGAGTGCCAGCTTACCTTCGACGGACTGCGCTCTCGCAGTTTGTCGGCTTGTGAATTAGCAGACACTCACTGCAAAACTGTTCACGAGTTTCAGAAGATTTTAAACTTTAAACTCACTCAAAGTGTACGCACAAAACAGGGCAGTTTACGGTGTCCAGGTGTGTGAATGGACGCAGTGCGTCAGGTCTGAGATCCAATTCTGTGCTGCCAAATCTGCATCAGTGTTGTTCATCGTACTTAAGTTTGGACAAATTCTGTTGTTTTTTCGGCTGCGATTCAGTTTCTTCCAGAAGGAACCTTGTGTTCTCTCTCCCCTTTCCTTCTCCATCTTGTCTCCTATCCATCAGACTTGACCGATTTCAGATAGATTGTTGGAAATGGCAGCAGAGTGAGACCTCTTTATTTTAGCTCTGGAAACAGGAGCAGAGTGAGCCATCCTCCTAGCTGTGTTTTGATAAACTATCTCTGTTGTCGTTTAGTCCCGCCCCCGGAGGCGTATCTCGATTCGCGCGCGGGGGGTTTAATTGAAGGAGCTGTTTGCGGTCAGCGCGGAGACCAAACAAACAAATAAAGAAATAACCTGTCAGGATAAAGAAAGAGCGAGGAGACACTTTTAGAAATGGCGACACCACCGAAGAGGCCGTACCGTCTTCCCTCCAGTCCGCGGCTGAACGGCAGCTTCTGCAAGAAGATCTCCATCGAGGGAAACATCGGTGAGTTGTGAAGACGGCGCGGACTGATCAGCGCGGAGTTTAGTAGCATCTGTGTAATCGATAATGTTTGATAAACGGGTTTAAAAGAGTGAAACTGTCGGTTCTGACGGTGAACACCGACGCACTGATGGCGAGAGGAAAGTGGAGGATTGTATTTTTAAACTGAAGTCCGTCAGACCTCACGGAACTGATTGGCGCCAAATTAAAGGGGTCACTTTAACAGAGACAACCCCAAAATGTGTTAATTACCACATCTTTGTGAAAGACAAAGATTATTGATTAGCCATAAGATTTCACTTCAGTATTATTTCTGCATTGGTGGATTAAGTACTCAGATGCAGTATGTAGTAATACCTCGATGTACCAAAGCCCGTTAAGGGTGTCTTAAGTAACACCCTACAGATGTATTAGCAGTTAAATATACTTAAAGCATCAGAAGTAAAAGTATTCATTATACAGTAGAATGTGACGGTGTTATACTACTGCATGTAGCATTAACATGTTTAGTCATTATTATTGAATAATGTGCCAGAAGCATTTAAATGTAGTATCTTTTTTACAAGTACTTTGTTTTAGTTGAATCAGTCGCAGTATTTCATGTTTTGTTACATGACCGTGTTTATGTTTTCAGTGCAGTAAATGTAGAATATTCCGAGTGGAGTAGAAGTATGAAGTCGTGTGTTCGTCTCTCAGCTGCAGGAAAGTCCACCTTCGTGCGCCTCCTTCAGGGGGAGTCGCAGAACTGGGAGGTGATTCCTGAACCCATCGGGAAATGGTGCAACATCCAGGGTAACAATGAAGACATTTACCAGGTGAACATACAGCACCTGAACACAACACCACGCACAGTGACTTCACGGCACTGTGACAGCAGAGTTCCTGTCCTTTCAGAATAAAAGCTGCACTTAGACTTCTGCATTAAGGGGCTACACCGTAGAATACTACAGAGGTCTCATAGGTGTACTTATACTACAGTGTAGAGGCTGCATTTATATAGCCGCCCATTCACGCACACAGCAAGATGTCACCTGTACCTGTCTGTTCACCTGTCCGCAGGAGCTGAGTTCCTCTCAGAAGAGTGGAGGAAACCTACTGCAGATGTTATATGATAAGCCGAGCCGCTGGTCCTACACCTTCCAGGTAACTCCATTTGACTCCGCCCATTGAGTGGTGATGATGAGCGCAGGTGGGGCTGTTTCATTCAGACTAACCACTTAGCTGTCCGTCTGCCTGTCTGTCTTTCAGAGTTACGCGTGTCTCAGCAGAGTTCGTTCTCAGCTTCAGCCTCCATCTGTCAAACTTCAGCAGGCTGAAAACCCCGTTCAGTTCTACGAACGCTCCGTCTACTCAGACAGGTAACTGCAAACGCCCGAGAAGGCAAAATTTTTATTCAAACTATAGAATAATCCGTACATGCGGTTGTGAAAATGAATATTTGATTGTGGGAGGAAAAAGCAGCAACGTCACTTTGACTGAAAGTGAGATGTAGGTCGAATAATTGGACGACACGTGGAGACGATGGAGGATGCAGGTGTGTCCATCTCGTAAAAGACGCTTATATTGAAATAATATTCAAATCGTCGTGATGCTTTTCCCTTTTTCAGACAGAATTCACAAAAATAGACATACGGGCACGCACACCCACCCCCACCCCTGAGATAGAGACAGGGTGAAGGTACTTCAGTCACCCTGTGTACTGTGTGTACAGGTATGTGTTTGCATCCAACCTGTTTGAGAGCGGGAACCTGACAGAAACAGAGTGGAGTGTTTATCAAGACTGGCACACCTGGTTACTGACGCAGTTTGAATCTGACATCGCCCTCGATGCCATCATCTACCTGAGAGCTGACCCAAAGGTACTACTACTACTACTACTACTACTAGCAGAGTGAGACATTGTGTATTGTCTGAATAATTCAGCGCTGCTTTCAGGCTCACAGTATTTCTCTGTACGTTTCAGCGCTGCATGCAGCGTCTGCTCCACCGGGGCAGAGAGGAGGAGCAGGGGATTCCTCTGGAGTATCTGGAACAGCTTCACTTCAAACATGAAGCCTGGCTCCTCCACAGGAACCTCAGGTGACGTGGCTACTGAGCATGCCTCTTATCTTATCTTATCTTATCTTATCTTACTGAGCATGATGTTGTGGGGACTCACCTCCTTATAGGGACATAATGCAGCCCACCACAATGGAACTCATTAAATTCTTGGTTACTTTAAGGTTAGGTTAAGGTTGGGTTCAGTTTTATGTCAAGCGTTAGAGGGTTAGTGTCAGGAAATGAATGTAAGTCTATGTAATGTCCTCAAAAGTGATGGAAACCTGCCATGTGTGTGTGTCCAGGTTGGACTTTGACTACCTGAATGAGCTTCCTGTTCTCGTTCTGGACGTGGACGATGACTTCAAGAATGATCGCATCAAGCAGGAAGTCATCATCGACAAGGTTCCCTTTCATTTACCTTGTGTCTACATTGTTCTCCTCTTATGGTTCGCTTCTGCTCTGAGGGGCTTCATTCTGATCTGGAGTCTGTTTTCCCCTGCAGGTCAGAGAGTTTGTCACCACACTGTAGAACTTGACCCACCAATCACAGCTCATGATAGCTGTGGGATCATCTGATTGGACGACCCAGTTACGCCTTGTAAATGTTTCTCTTGTTGGATTTTAAATTTTTGACTCGTTTTTTTGGCTTTTAATCTTTTTCTTCACTTCATGTATATTTTTATTCTTTATTTTATTCTGTGTGTGTGTGTGTGTGTGTGAGTGAGTGTGTGTGAATGTGAATGTGCGTGAGGTGCACATAGAAACATTATGTATTTACTTGAATTACTTTGATATTTATGCCTCAGTCTGAATTATCTCCTCAGCGGTAAAATCCCAGTCCTCGTTTGTCCTTACAGTGTCAGTGAACACACCATGGTGCCTTCATGGACAAACAGAATTTGATCGTTTTCACTGTAAATCTGTTTGAATAAAGAAATACGGACTGATTACGTTGAAAATGTTTGATTTAACATTTTTTGGGTTGACCACTGCTCAAGATTTGACAGTTTTCACTGCAGGAGTCATCTTTACACACTGTCCACGCACACACACATTAATACACACTCCTGATATTGTGGCTATGTAGTATTGATATCAACAGAACAGCAGTCTTCATCACAGGTGAGGATTTTAAACACATATTTAAAGACTTTCTCTTCTTGTTGTTTTGAAACCAATCAAGTCACCTGAAGAACAAAACTGAAATATCCAACTTGTCAGTAGAACATTAACATTATGTACTACAGTGTGTACTGTAACACCATACACATTGACAGGATTACAGTACTGTGTATACTGTACTGACAGTGCAGTATTTAACGTTCCAACAGGAAATGATGAAAGCTGTTGAAACTGCTGCTTAAAGTTCAACTATTTGTCAGCAGATGTTTTAATAATGAGCAGCAGGTGGCAGCGATGAAACAAAGTTGATGTTTCCTGTTGACTGAAAACTGATCACGTGTCTGTTCTGTGTAGCTAAGTATTACTGCAGTATACTGTTATATTATCACATCTGACATCATAAAATACTGTTTATACAAATGTGATTTCAAAATGTCTGGACTCTGTTTAAATCCTAAATCAAACCAGAATCAATCATCAATAATCAAACACTGACAGCAGCTTCATGTGTTCACAAAGTGGTGAACCTCGCTCCATCCTCTATGAACGACTGAGGCTTTCCTGTTACCTGTGGAATGTTCCAAACAGGTGTTTTTTGAGCGTTCCACAACTTTCCCAGTCTTTGAAACGTGTTGCTGCATCAGATATTTACAGAAATCAATGAAAAACATTAACTATATTGACTTTGAGCTGATTTCAGGTCAGTTTCTGTCAGAGAGGATCAGATCAGCTGATCATGTTTTTTTTTTTATGTTTTAGCATCCCATCGTTTTTGGAATCTGGGTTGTAGAAACTAAATTGGTAAAACATTTGGAGTTTGAAGCTGTTTGTTATTGTGAAACCATCAAACAATAAAATAAAATGTTAAAGGTGGAGGCAGATGGCCGCCCACCCTGATCCTGGTTCTGGTCCTGGTGTAAATGAAGTTTTTGTTCGCCGCTGTTGCCAGCTGCTTGCTCACGAGGGAACTGCTGGGTCTCTGTAGACAGACTTTGGTCTGCACCAGCTCTATATGAAAGGTGTCCTGAGATGGCTTCTGTTGTGATTTGGTGCTAAATACATAAAAGTGAACTGAATTGAATTGAATGGGAAAGTTCAGAAAAGTAAATATACTAAACATATCAAACAATTTGAATGTTTGTAGATGTGAATGGTTTAAATTTTCCATTTCATTTTAAATTTCAACATTTTATCTGAGTTTAAGAGAGAGACCAGCTGTGATGTCACACACTGACAGCCAATCAGTGATGAGAGTGCAGGCTGTGTTAAAGAGACTCAGTAGGTCACAGTAGAGGACATGTGTGCTAACATGCTAACAGCAGCTGACAATGATTGCAGAGTTTAACTTTATCCTGTTAATGTTCAGCACTTAAACTCGATGTTTCTCTGCTCATCATGACTTGACACGATGTTTGACACGTTGAGTCATAACAAATACGACGCCAAATATTCACGAAATAAAAAAAACACCAGTTTAATCCAACAGAAGAACGGAATGAAGAAAATAAAACTATAAAAACCATTGAAGACAAACAAGCTGCATACTTTAATGAATTGTTACATGTTAGAAAACAAAGACAACAGCCAAATGATAATATTGGTTTTTATGTTAAATAATATCTGTGTTGATTTACTTTGTGTCACAAGGTTTATTAAAATCACTCGATAATTAAAACAACAATCATCAAAATGCTTCGTTGTTCCTTCAAAGCCATCATCGGTCATAAAGTGAACGGGAGAAACTCAAGTCACATACACACATAAAGAAGTCATGGTCAGCACATGACCTGAGATGGAAAAGTCACATGACTACTGACCGAACTGCCACTTCTCATTACTCAACACTGAAATACAGTAACGTTAAATTCATCAAACTCCATGTTTACCATCTGCATGAACTCAGTTCAGCACAGTTAGCCGTGGCCTGGGGCGGCTGTAGGTCAGGAGCCAGAGCGGCCGTCCACCAATCAGGAGTTGGTGGTTCAATCCCTGGACTTGGCAGTCCACATGCCGAAGTATCCTTGGGCAACATACTGAACCCCCCACCTTCAAGGCCCTTTATAACTGAACCCCTCCGTAGCTTTCTGAACTCCTTCATAACCAAATACCCTCCTGTACTCTCAGATCCTCTTCTGCTATTCAACTCATGACACCATCTGCATGCTTGACCACCATGGGGTCGAGAGCCCCCGGCCTTTGGAATTCTCTTCAACAAGATATTTACAATGTTGACTCACTCACCTTGAAAGCCTATCTGAAAACACACCTTTTCAAACTGACCCATTCTGTCTGATGTGGACTTTGTTCTGATGATGATTTGATACGTCGTTCTTGTATTAACTTGTTGTTGGATGTTAGTGCTTTGAGTTTAGGATGTCTTGAAACATTGCTGCCTGTTTTAACCATAATTTGCAAAGTGTCCTTGAATACTTTGTAAAGCACCTATGAATAAAATGCATTTTATTATTATTACCTGGATTTCCTGTACTCCTCCAAAGTTTTGATTTGTTTTTTTTTCTCTTTATGTATATGTTAATGTGTTTTATATATACTGTACATATATTATTGTTTATTGATATGTGTTGAAGCATTTTGTATATATTATTGTTTATTTATGCATAGTATTAATTTTATTTAGAAACACAATTTACATTTTTACATACCCAATGTGTTTTTATATATGTTTCTCTGAGTTTTATTTATATTTTCAACATGTTTCATATGTGTTTAAAGCATTACTCTGTGCTCAGTTCGTCCCTGCAGTCTATCTGTTGTGTTCTTGTCTTGTCGTCTGGACCGAAAACGTGCTGAGATGTTTGTTGATTGAAACTCAATTGGATGAATTCCAGAAGAGAAAAACTTCAGAGACTCAGCGAGAAGCAAGAACGCGAAAACAAACTGAGGGGACGAGTTTGCAGAGTTACCTCAAGTCACAAAACTCTGTAGGAGGAGGTCTAGAAAGGTCCGCAGGAGGTTTAGGAGACTTTGTGACAGTTTTGAACAATTCACCACTTCCTGTTACTGCAAGCCAGTGAACTGTGTGAGGCTTTTATTTTACAATAGTGACAGGAAGTCCTGCATGAGTCAGTAACTTCATTCAGTCTAGTTTTATTTTGATTAGAAGTTTATTTAATTGAAACGGCTACAGAATATTGATTTTTAAAATTGATTTATCAATTTATGCATGAAAAAAATCAGATGGTTTCTGAGAGAGAGAGGGAGAGAGAGAGAGAGAGAGAGAGAGAGAGAGAGAGAGATTATGCTGAACCATTAACTGAAAAACAAATGATTGTTATGCCAAGAAAAACAGAGAGCCAGGGGGTGTTATGTTGCGCCAGTGTCTCTCGACCACTTAACAGACAAAATGACACCAGGAGAGAGACAGACGGAGTTTAGGCGTTGACTTTTCTTTTTAAAGTCACTTATTAAGTTCAATGTGTTGGTTATCTGCTGCTCCACGCTCAACCCGTCTGGTCACCCATCTCTCCACCCACCCACCCGTCTCTCCACCCCTTCTCAGCCATCCAGTCGTCCGTCAGCCTGCAGACTGTAAGTATGTTTTCTCTGATTTCCAGAGAAAATCCTCTTTTCACTCTGTTTTCATTCAGTTGCAGCTGCAGTAATCCTTTAAGAAGTCTCACCAGACTCCATACAAATTTTTCACCTTCTTAGAGTTCACTATAAAACAACTGCTGCAGCACTCCTGTCGAGTTATCATAAGGGTAAATGACTGGGGTTTGGAAGTTTGGAACAGTTGAGAAGTTTTGGATTGTTTGGTGGAGATTTGGAACAGTTTTGGTGCTTCACTGTTTGACCTTTGACCTGAACATTTAAACACATTTGTGGAGTTTTCAAAAAGAGTTCACACTATAAAAAATGAAGCCATCTTACAAGTATAATTGTTTTTATACATTTGTTTTGTTTTCAGGCTCATTCTGCTGGAACTGAACCGCAAATCCCAAAAACAAGACATCTGTTTGTATTGTTATTATTGCCATTATTATTATTATTATTTTTAGTACTAGTAGTAGTATTTATTATTGTTATTATTATTCAGTATGCAAATGTATCAGTGGAGGAGATAAAAACATGGACAATCAGTTTTAGAAAATATTTTGCAAAGTTTGAATTTTGAACCAAAAATATAACAGCAGAAAAATCAGACTGAAGAGATGGGCTTCGCAGATCTGCTGGAGGAGGTGAGTGAACTGCTACCATAACCTGACAACTGTGAAAATAGTTCACCTGAACACACCTGTCCAGGTACACCAGGTGTGATGCAGGTGTGTGGTGCAGGTGTGTAACGTGTGTTTCTTGTTCCATCCCTTTGCCATGGTGAGGTGGGCGGGTTCGGCAGGTACCAGTGGCTCCATGTGACTCTGATCAGTTTACCTGGTTTGTTGATGGCGAGTCAAAACCTGCTGAACAACTTTGTCTCAGGAATCCCTGCCCACCACTGCAACCTGCCAGCAAATTATAGCCTGTACAACCTGTCGCACCTCCAGGTAACGTGTGTCTGTCTAAACCTATTGGATAATACCAGGAACCTGGTGTGACACCACCAGGTAACCTGTCTCACTGTCAGGTAGTTGTGTGACACCACCAGGTAACATGTAACACTACCAGGTAATGTGTGACACTACCAGGTAACCAATCTTACTACCAGATAGCAGATGTGACACTACCAGGTAACTTGTGTGACACTACCAGGTAACCAGTCCCACTACCAGGTCACCTGTTTGGCACTACCAGGTAAAGCTGTCATCACGTACACTTTTTGCTTACCTGAGAGCACCTGTGAACTTCTGAAGAATGTCTGTGCATCTGTCTGAGGTAAATGCAGACAAACAACTATAGTTTGTGTCCCTTCTTACTTCCAGGGCACTCTATAACGTATAGGAAAAAAACACAAGAACTAAAAAAAGGTGTGTCTAATGAGTCCAAACCATTGAAAAAATGATGCAAAACCAAGTGTAACTAAGCGTACTGTATGTGATCACAGCCTAACCTGTCTCACTACCGGGTAACCAGTGTGGCACTACCAGGTAATTTGGCAAACTATAGGTAACCAGTCTGTGTGATTAGACTAACTAATGAATTGACGTATTACTGCAACAGATGATTGTGATTGGTTTGGTTGGTTGGATGATTGTGATTGGTTGTTTCAGGTGGATGAGAAGCAGCTACTGAGAGCTTTCATCCCTCTGGACTCTTCAGGAAGCAAACTGGACCGCTGCAGGAGGTAAAAGTTGTTCTTTTTGCTTATGTCTTTTCCATGTCGAATTGTACTCATTCATACATCACGTCCTGTTCTACTTGTTCAGGTATGTGGAGCCTCAGTGGCAGCTGTTAGCTGCTAACAACTCAGGTAATGTCAGCCAGCTACAGACGGAAGGATGTTTGGACGGATGGACATTCGACCGCTCTGAGTTCCTTGCCACCACCGTGTCTGAGGTAATGAGAAGAAACCTGGTCACTGATATTCATCAACACTAAGGTTAATGAGGTGATACTTAGATTACATTCATCACACTCACTCTTTCCTTGACTGTCTCGATGAATCTGCCTCTGTCTCTCTCAGTGGGACCTGGTGTGTTCTCTGCGTCCTCTGAAACAGATGATTCAGACCATCTATATGGGTGGAGTTTTAACAGGAGCCATAATCTACGGCGGCCTGTCTGACAGGTGATACTCACATGCTGAAACTGTGAACATATATATAGCCATTCAAGCTATAAACTTGCACAGGTTTGAGTCTGCAATGGCTCTATGGAGTTTAATGATGATGATGATGTTGATGTGTGCATGTCTTAGTAGCATCTCTCTTCATCATACCTGTGCATCTGTTGTAGGTGCACCATAAAATCAAAGCAATCAGTATCTCTCTCTCTCTCTCTCTCTCTCCCAGATTTGGGAGGCGATCTGTCCTTATTTGGTCGTACCTGCAGCTGGGCGTGCTCGGTTGTAGCTCTGCCCTCTCTCCCTCATACACTGCCTACTGCATTTTTAGGTTTCTGAGTGGGATGGCGGTGTCGGGAGTCATCCTTAATGGAGTCTCACTGAGTACCTGTCTACTTGTATATCTGTCTGTCTGTCTGTCTGTTTGTGTGTCTGTCTGCTTGACATAAACTGCAGGTTCAGTTTTTAACAAGTTTGTTGTTTTATTCATTTTCTATGGAAACAAACTGACACGTCTTCAGAGGTTGATTAACCTGTCTGTCTACCTGTCTGTCTGCAGAGGTAGAGTGGATTCCAACCAGAGAGAGGACATTAGTGGGCACACTTACCTCCTTCTTCTTCACATTTGGTCAGATGATCCTGGCAGGGCTTGCCTACTGGCTGAGAGACTGGAGGAAGCTGCAGCTGGCCGTCTGTGCCCCTCAGTTCCTGTTCTTCGCCTACAGCTGGTCAGTGTAGACTTTCAAAATAAATGTCTCAAATCAATCTAATCTCTTAATGGTCAAATGTTGCTGAATTTGATTGATTGGTTCGATGTTCTCATCCTTCTGCTCTCTGATTGGCCAGGTGGTTCTCAGAGTCAGCTCGCTGGTTGGTTTTGAACCGTCGGTCTGATGAGGCATTAAGGACTCTTCAAAGAGTTGCTCGAATTAATGGGAAATCAGACACAATCAACAAGTTGACAGTGGAGGTAACCTGCCTGTCTGTCTACCTGTCTGTCACATAAAGATGTGTGCTGTTCAATCAGAAGCTGAGATCAGTCTCATGTGATCTGCAGGTTCTACATTCTCACATGAAGAAGGAGATTGAGTCAAGTCGTTCATCATACACAGCATATGACCTCCTGAGGACCAGAGGGATGAGACGTATCTCCATCTGTCTGGTCGCAGTCTGGTCAGAAAATACACCTGCTTTACCTTTATTTACACATTCATTCACCTTTATTTATTTGTTTGTTTTTATTCAAAAACAACAAATGAGGTTAATATCAAACCACAACAGATCACAGAAAAGTCTTACAATTTGTTCCTTGTTCCACCTGACACAGAGACGGAATACATATATCTGTCTGTCATCTGTTCTCCTCTCATCTACTTGTCCATCATCAGCCTGTCTTCCTCTGCAGGTTCTCAACCAGTTTTGCGTACTACGGTTTGGCGATGGACCTGCAGAAGTTTGGGGTAAGTCACCTGATTAGCATCAATGCTACATGTTAGCTAGGAGCTGCTGAAAACTTTCTGTGCATCCCACTCACCTGATACCTGAGGCTCAGATCATGAGGGATGAAAGGTACAGATGGGAAAGACCGCAATCGTTATAACTTTTAAGTCTGATCTTTTAATATCAGCTGGCCAGAAGAAGTCAGCTGTCTAATCTTCTTTCCTCCTATTGGCTGGTTCATACTGAGCTGTCCTCCTATCACCTATTGGTTGTTCCAGGTGAGTATCTACGTGATACAGATCATCTTTGGAACCGTTGATTTTCCCGCCAAACTGTTGGCTTTGGGCATGCTCAGTTACATGGGGAGGAGGGTCTCTCAGGCAGCCTGTCTCTTCCTGTCGGCCCTCATCATCTTTGCCAACATCTTCGTCCCCACAGGTAACAAACACCAACACACTAATACACACTTGCACACACGCACACTAAGGGCCAGGACCTCAGGACCAGGTTTAAGGCTTTAACACCTGTAGTTCAGGAGCGAATGTGACTCATCCTGAGTTTGATGATCTCACACTCCTGCTTCATTCTCACAATACACCTGGAGTTTCACACCAGAAAAGGACTGTTCAATGAGCTGCTGGAGGAGCTGAACACATTTAAAGTAAACCACATTGTACACTTCACAGCACTGAACCAGATTCTTATCTGAACCCTAAAACCAATGTGAGATCCAGACCAAATGTTCTCACTGCTCCTCATAACAATGGACATACACCAGCACACACTCATAATATTCTTGCCCCACCAGACATGCAGACCATCAGGACCACCTTGGCATGTCTCGGTAAAGGTTTCACGTCGGCCTCCTTCACTGTTGTCTACCTGTACACGGGAGAACTCTACCCCACCGTCATCAGGTGAGACTACTGGTTCTCGAGCTCGAGTCAGCCAGTTGATCGGGAGAACAGTTCAGAAGTAGTGTAGCTTACTAAGCCTTAATAGTTAACACAGACATTAAAAATTCAACAGAAATTAACGTAATGGTTGCCTGCTTGGAGGTGGGTGTCTCAATATCCTGGAGTCATGCATCCAGAACAGGCACACCTCTTCCACTTTCAGGCAGAGACGTTTTCAAACTTTAGAAGACCTCACTGCAACTTCAGTTCACATTGATTAAAATGAACTTTTCTGTTTTCAGGCAGACAGGAATGGGCTTTGTCTCTACCATGGCGAGAGTCGGCAGCATGGCGGCCCCCGCCGTCCTCATCCTGGATGAGGTGACATCCCTGATCCAAGTCTCATTAACAAACCATAATATTAACATAAACAAATTAATGAACTATTACTCTTTTTTTATACTCTTTATTCATATAATCCATGTAATCAATCTAAATGTAGTGAAAGGTGAAGATCCATCAAAGAATAAATACTCGAAAACAATCAATTGATCTCATTCAGCTTGAAATTCATGATTTAACTAATTCTTGATAAATACACCCATCGATCCACAAGAGGACACTGTGTCAGTGTGACTGTTTGCCTTGCCTACATGTGAAAAGCACGCACTGGTGGGATACTGCAGTCTAGTAGGAGGCTATAATGATGGAGTCCAGTGTCCATCGGGGGGGCAGTTGGGTTAGAGCCATGGACCACACGAATGACCAATGTTGTTAGCGTTAAGGTCGTAGTTAATTTAAACCAAACCATGATCCGTCCCTACTGAACTAAGCAGTTTTGTTGCCTAAAGCTAATCAAATTGTGACCATCACCTGAAATGTTTCTCAGCAAGTTTTATTTTGAAATTGGAATCAGATGTTGCCTATTTGCTATTGCTAACTTGAACGCGGATTTGAAAGGTGTTGTTTTCACACTGGGGCAATGCAAAACATGACACAGACACTGTGGACCAGCAGGTGTTTTTATGGACTTTGGTATATGAATATTATTTTAATCAGGAGAGACAAGTGAACGAAGTAAAGATAATTGTTTATTATGACAGATAATATGTGGTAAATAAGTCTTAATTAAGGCACTTAGGGATTTTCGTAATTGAGGGGCATTGTCCTGAGCAGCAGCGCGATAAATCCCCAAAAATATGGAGCGCAAACCCCCCAAAACCACAGCCTAATATTTCCCCCGAAGAATGCTTACTTACCAAGCAGGAAAGAAACAGGCCCTGATTAAACAAACAAATGTGGCATACGCTGCTAAGAGTTTAAACCTAAAGTGCATGACAGAAAAACAATTGACAGTAGTGATTGAAAAGCTGTAGCCAGCTACATAAATGAGGTGCCAAGGTTACCTATAACTGAAAATAACAAGAAACAAGATTAGAAAAGGATTAAAAAAAAACAGGCATAAAACCTAACACCATCAGCAGCTAAATGCATTGTGTATCAGAAAATCAGTAGAAACGTCATTTACAGAGTAAGTTCCTTTACACAGACAACCATTTCAGGCAACACGAAGGTCAGTGTGTCCGTTCGTATCCTGTAAAACTACACACAAAACATAGATGGACTACAATATGCTTTGAAATTATAGAGAAGATAAGAAACTACTGAGAAAAGGAAACTCCTGCAGCAAGCTTTGCTTCCTCCTCTACAATACTTTGTGACGAAGTCAGCAATGACCCTGCTGCGTCCGCATGAACACGACTAGCTGGATGAGGTCTGCATCAACCATGACTGGCTGGTGAATGATTGTTGTTTCCAGCAGGGAGCACTTCGTTACAACATGGATGGCTGGGAGGAACCCTTTACTGGAAGGCCTCGGGTGTGAATCCTCCGTGCTGTAGGCTTGTGTCTTGACTACCTATTGCTCAAGCTGGTTGGAAAATATTATTTGCTTTCCAAATTAAGGCCAACTGGGGAAAACAAGGGTGAATAACTCCTGTTGCAAGTCATGAATGTACATCTGATCCATATAAAGTACTTCAATGCTTAAACAATAAATTCACCAAATGAAAAACTCTTTTCATGGAAGAATTTAGAAATACAAGCCCATCTCTTATACGTGTGCCTTTAAATTAGACAGTGTTACAGTTTGGACAAATATCTTAAAAAACCGATAAATATTGCAGCCTAACTCGAAATGCACAAGAAAGGTGATCCCAATGCTGAACTCAGAAGAAAGACAGATCGATGCAAGCGCTAGTGGTGAGGAGATATGTACACTAAATTTGAAACGCTGTGCTGTGGGAATGGAGACCTGGAGGATGAAGGCTGAAAACGCATGCTGTCAACCCTGTATTCCCACAGTGGAGCAGGAAATGACTAGGGAACTTCCGATGAACATGACCAGTATTACAGTGTCCAAAGAAAACCAGTGTAGGTGTTTGATTGGGAGTATAGAGAGCAGTTGCTGGAGATTGATCTGAGATACTGAATGAAATGTTCCTATAAATCCAGTCGCCATTTAATACCAGAATAGGAACCAGGTCTTTACCTTGTCTATGGATGGATGAAGCAAATCACGTCACGGTAGATGTGGAAAGCTTCACATCTGAAAGAACATCATCAAGTTATTGAATGCAGCCAGAATAAACACCAACATATTTATGATCTGAGTGATGGATTCTGGCTGTAACATAACGAGAAAAGAGAAGTCCACAGAGTAGCTTTAACGATGTTACTGAGGCTTCAAGAATCACCGTCCACCTGTTTACCTGTCTGTCTCTCTCTCTCTCTACCAGTCTGTCAATCTCTCTCTACCTGTCCTCTCTCTGTCTGCCTATCTCTTGTCTCTCTCACTCTACCTGTCTGTCTCTCTGTTTACCTGTCGATCTCCTTGTCTTCCAGCCTGTCTGTTTCTCTCTCTCTACCTGTCTGTCTGTCTCACATTATGAGCAGCTCTTAAACTTTCTGACTGAACAAACTCAGCTGATTGAATGAATGTCTACAGTTGTATTGACGTCAACATCAGTAATGCTAACAGGACCACTGGACTTCATCTCTCAGGTGCTCCCTGCTCTGCCCAGTGTCGTGTATGGGGGGGCGGCGGTGTTGGCTGGCTGTTTCGCCTGCTTCTTGCCGGAGACGCTTAATGTACCACTGCCTGACACCATCGAGGATGTGGAGGAGAAATGGTGAACTGATGGCTGTTATCTTAGCAGTGCTAGGCTCATTACCAACATTAGTATCATCAGCTGTATTTGTATTGTTGGCTTCATTAGCAGTATTAGCTTCATTAGTAGCTTTGGTTTCATTAGCAGCAGTAAACTTCATTAGCAGTGTTGGCTTAATTAGCAGTTCCCACTGAAATATCAGCGCAAAGTGATGCTAATGCTAACAAGCTGCTGAGCTAGTTACACTATTAGTCTTAGATATCACCAAATTGATCAATGACTAGTAAAAAACTAATAACTTTAACTGAAATCTGTTTGTATGAAGGTCTGGAACAAAGCCCGCCCCCCGACATCAAGAGGGCGCGTCATTGCAAGAGGGCGGGGCGCCTGTGCGTGACGGTGTGATCTTGACGGAAGGCGTGGCTTTAAAAGAGCTGAAGGATGCAGAAGGGACCGGACTCAATGCCCTCTGACCAATCACACAACATTAGAGTCAACCAGTCAGATGGCCGAAGTCATAAAGGACGAAAAGAATGAACCAATGAGAATCAAAATATGACTCAGTATAAGTTTTTCTTTGTTCCAGAAAATTAATTTTACTGAGAAAAATGACACAGTTTCACTTTTAAACATTTTTTGGATTAGTTTAAATACAAGTCAGATGTGTGACTATGAATTTATTGATTAGATGTAAATGAAGCCAGAGCAATGATGTCTGAAACTGTTAAAGAGTTTGTGTTCCTAAAAATGATAAATCACTAATCTCTAATTTGCTTTAACACACTAATAAAACTGTGATTAATATCAGATGACTGTTGTTGTTGTTGTTTCTAACTGTAAGAACTAGTTTTTAGACATACAGGTAAATATGAGTTAGATCAAATGTGTGTTATAAATGAACCAGGCAGACCTGAGTCACATAATCAGACCTCAACAAAAGTAGAAATATCACAGTGTATTAATAGTCTGTCTATTGATTACTTTAGTAAAAGTATGCAAGTATTAGCCTCTTAATATATAACAACAAATGAATGTACCTGTTATTCAGAATAATGATTATAGGTTCATGGTTTTAGCCACTGATGTAGTTGACACTTGAGGCATCTGTAGTTTCTCCATTTGTATTTTAAATGTGCTTAGTTACTTTTTTTATTTTCACGCAAAAGGAAACAGAGCAAATAGAAACATGAGACAGAAATAAAACTGTAGAATTATAGAAATGATTACTACAACACGATTAAGTGAAATGCAAAGAAATCAATCAAGAACATAAAACGAACATGAGTTCATCAAATCATGTGATTAATGATTGAAAACATAAACATTAAAGTAAGGAAACAATCAGACATTGTGAATGAATGTTCATCATGTTTATTCATGGTTACGCTATCTGAGCTGAACATGTCTGAGGGAACGCTGCCCTCTGCTGGTCCACAGGTTGTGGATCCATCCTCCAGGATCCAACATTCTGTGAATGAGGAAGTCTTTGTCCTCCAGGCGGACCAATCATAACACTCCTGCTGACCTGAGCGAGTCCCTGACTGAGAAACATTGAAAAAAACATTTCACAGCTAGACTTTTGAATGTGTTTGCAACATTTGATCACTCGCTACAAAGTGTTTACAGCTGAGAACATCCTGATGGGGAACTTTCGACCAAATGATAAATCAACTAATAAATAAATTAATCATCAGATTAGCTGATTCTAAAGTTATTACTGTTACACACGTGAAATCTACCTGAAAATTCTGAAGAGCAGTTCTTCTTCTGCATGGAGAGTTGGTCTACTTTCACATCTATTTCTGTGTGTGTGTATATATATATATACATTTACATACATTTTTGTATGTACATATATGTGGATACACACACACACACACACAAGCTCACAGTTTATTGATCTGTAGTGACCTGACTGGTTTAATTATTTCTGCCATTTCAGGTAGATAAAATACATTGATTATTGTAAAACAGGTTTTTGATTCACAGTATTTGTCAGTAGATAAATAGAACAACATATAATATCGCTAGAATTATACTCTAATATTTCAGTAAAACTTCACACCAGCACCTGGTTTTCCTCGTATTTTAAGGTATCGATCAGATATTGATGTTGGATGTTGTTGTAATTAATTTAGATCCACCTGCTTGAAATTAAGCAGCGATGAACTCTGATCAGAAATTGTTTTGTTGATCAGCTGTTGACTGATCACATATTGATAGACGATTTGCTCGTCGTCTTTTTGTGTCTTGGAAAGATAAACACCCCCTGGCGGCAGCCTCACGCCTGACAGACTCCAACAGAACCATCCAATCAGAGACAACGATCTTCCTCGTTTTATTTGAGCGACAGGAACTCAAGCCAATGGCAGTGCGCCTGCGCAGCTGGCAGGGTTGTTGGAGGGCGGGGCGAGGTGCCGCTCGGCAGCATAGCGGAAGAAAATGGCGGCCGTGGCTGCAGAGCCAGGAGCTGCGGCGGTTCCGACAACAACAATAACCACGGCCACAGACGACGAGGGCCCGCGAGAACCGGGCCCTGCCGGTCCGGGACTCCCAGGAGCCCTGGTGGACACCGACGAGCCGCGGGAGTACGGCCCGGCCGTGGAGTCGGTCGTACCACGGGTGGAGGATGGTGGGGACGGGGAGGAGCGCCGCCATGTCAGGCCGGAGCTGGAGCCAGCGGCGGGAAAAGCGCTCTCTGATAACGCCGTTAATGATGACCTGCTCAGTAACTTTCCGGTGGATCGGATCAGCGTGGACCGGTTCTCTCCCGGTGTGCTAGGGGATCCAGAGGGCGGTGGGAATGTATCGGTGCAGGCGGTGTACCGCAGCATCCTGGCGGACCCACAGCCCTCCGCCGTCTTCCTGCACTCCTTCCCGGCTCCCCCGCCCGTTACCGAGGCCGGACTTTCCCTGGCGGAACCGGCAGAACCGACCACCAACGTGACGACGGATCGGGCTGAGACGGCGGAACGCGACAGAGGCTACACGGCTCTAGTTCAGTCGGAGCTGAAGCCGGGCCCCGCGGAGGACGCCATGTTGGACGGTTCCGCGGAGCGGTTGTCGGTCCCGGACAGCGTGGATCCGGACACGGGTTACGGTAAAAACCCAGCAGGGAACGATGAGCTGTCAGGTCGTGGCCTGCGGGATTCCTCCCCGCCCTGTCGGTCCCCGAAAAGGCGGCTGATGACGGATACCCTGAAGCAGGAAAAAGCCGCAGGAGAAGACTCTTCCCGACCGGAGCCCGGACCTGAGCCTGGTCTCGGCGCTCCGCCTCTCGCCGCTGTGCAGGATCTAAGTCCCGGGTCCGAGGTCCGGGTGTCCCTGGATCACGTCATCGATGATGCGCTGGTGGTGTCCTTCCGGCTGGGGGAGAAGGTGTTCTCCGGGGTGCTGATGGATGTTTCCAAAAGGTAAAACTTTATTGAAATAATAACTGATAAAAAAAAATCTTTTAAACAGAAACATGATCATTAACATCTGACCTACAGGTCAAAGAATCAAATTATATTGAAGATTCATCAATTCATTGCTGACTATTTTGATAAACAATCAATTATTTGAATTTAAATTTGGACATTTGCTTGTTTAGCCTCTTCAGTCTCTTCAGTGCTTCAGTGAACTCTGAGCAATGCTTCACTTTGGGCTCTGGCTCATTGTGACCACATTTCTCACTATTTTCAGAATTATTACAAAGCAAACAATCAGTGACTGGACAAAAATAATTTCATTAAATCAATTCATAATGAAATTACTATTATTTGCTGTCCTATACAAAATACTTCACAATGAGTAAACTATCACATGGTCAGCAAATACAATAGCAGAATTCTCGGAAGTGCAAACTTGTCACCTATTGGTGAAATCTTTTGTTTTTAACCTTGTAATAAGTGATCCACATTTTCTGTCATGTCATGAATATTTTTCCCCAGAATGACCTGAGAGATTTACATATGTTAGATACAGACAATAACAGATTTTCTGGGTAAAAAATAACCAAACTGGACTTAATATTGGACAACAGAAACTCTGGTTTTGTGACTGGTCTTCAGTGCATCTGTTGCAGCGGTTTCTCAATTGAATGTATGGATTTTTTTGACATGACATTAACTCTCAGGCATCAACTGAGCAGATTGAAATTAACAACAGACTGTCTGTGGCTACCATCCAGTACAACTAAATCCAGTCAAAGCACTGCCTACACCATCCAGGAGTGTCCCACACACTGCAGTGTTAGGCTATTCTTTGAACCTTTTGTAGGTTTTTTTCCCAGAAAAAACAGCGTATTTACCTTTTCAGGCTTGAGCAGGACAGGTAGCAGACTTCTAGCTCTGCCGGCGGTGTTGAACGGCCGCTCTGATGGCGAGCTGGTGGCACACTTACTTTAGGGTCACCTCAACGTCAGTGGCTGGCGTTTGAGCCTGAACATCAATCGTGTTTTTGTCAAAGCAAGGCCTGAAGGGTCCTGACAGGCTTGGGTCGGGTATTTACCCTCGACCCACATTCTTCACAGCACAATTGTGTGAAATCAGTCACTCAGACCAGAAAACTGTAGCAACAGAAAGGGTCAAGAGCTGCGATACAGTAATGGACAGTCGCAATATTTTTCCATCCAACTGAGTGAGTTCAGGTTTGTCTTGACCAGACCAGAGTCGGTGATTGTTGGAACGGTGAACAGACTAATTGACATGGATTTGGTGAGTTTTATTCAGTTTCTCTTGAGTTTGATTGAAGTGTGTGTTAGGATATGAGTTATGACGAGTTAACGAGGCAGTTACGCTGACCGTAGTTCAATGACGGAGAGAAAGTGGAATTCAGGAGGTGTACAGGTGTATTCCTTTCTTGACATTTTGGTAGTTTTTGTTTTTGTTTTATTTTTTACATCAGTAAATAAAGATCGCTCAAACACATTTCGCACATAAAACTCTTCAGTTACCTGCAGATTATTTGTTCTGTAACATGTTTTTGTCCAAGCAACAACCCAAAAATATTCTGTTTACAGTTACACAACTGGGCTTAAATGATGACCATATTTTTTTATTTTCAGAATTGCTTATTATTTTCTTGTGCGCTGATTAATTAGCAATTGGTAAATAATTATTTAAATTTTGTCTTTTTATTCAACATTTGGATCCACTGCACAAGAGTGCGATGGTTTCCTGGTTAGCTGTCAAACTGTGCCAGTATGTATATATGCGTGATTTACGACGGCATCACCCAGACGTGGTGATTGGTGGAACAAGACAGAAGCTTTCTGTAAAGTCCTTCTAGTGCTTCCCACAGAATGAGATTGTTTGTGGCACATTTTCTTAAATTAGCTATGAAACAGTGGTTTATTTAATCTAAGGTTTAAAGTTTAAGGCTTTGTGTGAAACAGTAAAATATATACAGCTCTGTTGCTTCACTTTGCATCAAATAACTGTCTTTTTTAACTGTCTTTTTGGCCACTTCAAGCACAAATAATCTTTTTTTTTTTTTTGTAAATGATGGCTCACTAGACCACAGTTAGCTTTTCTCTGCTCCTTATGTGCTCACTAAAAATTTACTTGAAGAGTTCATTTGACAGCGATGTGTTAAGATCATAGACTTTTGCATCTGTTTTAGAGTAGTATAGTAGTAGCTGATAATTAGCCTGATCAGCCACCAATGAAAATGCACATTTTTAAACTGAAAACCACTAATCAAACCAATAACTGACGGCGGTCAATGACCGGCAGACAGCAGTATTTCTGTGGCAGTGACAAAAGAACTTGAATTAAACAGCAGGAAAATATTACACCAAACTCCTTTCAGAAATATGACACACCAAAAATTTCTTACGCGGCCCCAGAAACACAAGATAAAACGTGTCAATGGTCTTCTTGCCAATTCGGCATCAGTGTAGTCCATAAAGATAAACCGTACTCATTTACAACGTGTCAGATTTTGGATTATAGCCTGTGTTGGTTAGCTGCACTCTATTAGTGGCAGACGACGGAGGGAATGAGAGGCAAGCCCTTTCAAAAATGAAGATTTCTCACCAAAATGCGGGCTGGTTGGTGGATCAGATACACTCCAAAATGTGTTTATTGGCTGCATTGCGTACAGTTTCAAATAAGGAAAACTGCACGTTTATTGGAAGAGGCTAATTCATGCCAAACTAAGTGTGATAGAAGAGGCTCTTTGGCCAAAGGTGGCGCAGTGCTGACATCTGTGTGATTTATTTTTTCTTGACAATTTGAGTTTGTTAACTGTTACAGTAAGAATTATGAATGTACTGTTGGGTCGTCCGTCGCCGATGGCCGACAGTCATCGACCACTGAGCTCAACCATCATGAATGTTTACGTTATTGAAAAAAAAAATGTTATTTTCTACATTTTTTGTTTTTCTTCCAGACTGCTGCAATAAGATATCGCTGTGTTGTTCCTAAAACTTAAGAACTATTATGATTATGATTTTATTTATCTGCACGTTTTACCGAAATCTTCAATTAACAGTTGTTTTCATGTCAATGAGTGTGAGGAGTTTTACTTTTATTTGAAGGATTGTGTCTGTGGTTCTCGTTGTGAATCAGCCCATCTCACCCTGTTTTGTGTGTGTGTTTTTCTAGGTTCGGACCGTACGGCATTCCCATCACAGTGTTTCCCAGACGGGATGACCCGAGTCGACCTCAGATGTCTGTGCAGTCGCAGCCGGTTACCAGCGAAGACCCGTCCACTAAACAGGAAGAGGTCACCGTCAGCCCTGCGTCCCCGCCCCCTCCCCATCCTCACCCCTGGACCTCAAAACCGCCACCGCTGTTCCAGGAGGGTGCGCCATACCCCCCTCCTCTGTTCATCAGGGACACCTACAACCAGGCCTTACCTCAGCCGCTGCCACGAAAGATCAAACGGCCAAAGCGGCGCTACCGCTGCGAGGAGCCAACCTCCATCATGAATGCCATCAAGCTCCGCCCCCGCCAGGTGCTTTGCGACAAGTGCAAAGGTGTGGTGGTGTCAGGTGGGCACAGGGAGACCCGACGGGGTCCAGTGGATCTGAGGGGTGAGGAAGCATCCCGGCGGCGGCGACCAGCTGACGGACCACTCTCCGCAGAGGTCAAACGGCTGAGGAGCGATGACAAAGCAGGACGTACTGTGGCAGACAGGCGCTCATCATCCGGGATACGTGTGTCATCTTCATCATCTTCCTCTCGCCGTGTCCTGAGGGGTGTGGCTTCATCTTCATCCTCGTCGCCATCCTCATCCAACCGCATGTGTCTGAAGTTGAACTCCAAGAAAGTCTTGGCCAAAGGTTCTGCCGTTGATCGCTCCAAAGCGCGGCAGGTTCTCAAGAAGCTAGCGAGGAGTTCTCAGCCGTCGCCACCACCGCCGCCACACCGCCGGCCTAGAGACCAGAACCAGAATCAAAACCAGAATCAAACCCACAACCAGGACCGCACCAAGGCTGTGACCCGAGCGGCAGCACTGCAGAACCACAACCAGAAGGTCCACTACACTCGCCGCCAGCACCTCAGTGGCACCACTGTCAGCTCGAGCTCCCACACGCCTCTTCCACCCAGAATGCGCCTCAAACCCCAAAGGTATCGTACTGACGATGGCCAGGTGCCCTGCTCCTCTTCCTCCTCCTCCTCCTCCTCCTCCTCCCCGACAAAACAGAGCACTTGCTCGTCGCCTCCTAAACCTTCTTTAAGCCCCGTCCTCACACCTACATCTAACACAGCCCCGCCCCCTCCTTCAACCACAGCTCCTCCTCCAACGCCCCATTCCTGTGCAGCCAGTGTTGCCGGGGAGATTCAGGAGGTCAGCACACCCGAGGAGGAGGGGACGGAGCAGGGAAAGGGAGGAGATGATGGCCAGGTAGCGGATCCTCCTCCCTGCTCCTCCTCCCTTGACTCCTCTCACTCAGAGTGCAGTTCCACAGAGACCTTTGACCTCCCCCCTCATGGAGACCCACCCTCCTCCTCCCCTTCCACTCCCCCTCCCTCCTCCTCCTTAGGGCCTCGGTGTCCCTCCTCTTCCTCCCCCTCCACCCCTCCTCTCAGAATGGATGGTGAGGAGTTGCAGGCTGGTGGCGAAGAGGAGGAGGGAGGTGAACTGAAGAGACGTCGTAAGTCTTCCACGTCTTCCTCCTCCTCGTCATCATCGTCCTCCTCCGTCTTCTCCAAGTTGGTGTCCAAGTGTTTGCTCCCTGACGGTCGCACGGTGTGCGTCGGTGACATCGTCTGGGCGAAGATCTATGGCTTCCCCTGGTGGCCAGCACGTGTGCTTGGCATCACAGTGTCGCGGCGCGGCGACACGGGGCTGGCGGTGCGGCAGGAGGCACGCGTCTCTTGGTTTGGCTCCCCCACCACCTCCTTCCTGCCGCTCACCCAGCTGTCGCCCTTCCTGGAAAGCTTCCAGTCTCGGTTTGACAGGAAGAGGAAGGGGCCGTACCGCCGTGCCATTGCCGAGGCCGCCAGCGCCGCCAAACAGCTGACGCCTGAAGTCCGTGCGCTACTCACACAGTTCGAAACGTAGCTATGGCTACTGCTGCCAAGAACTCCCCGCACCCTCCACACATACCACGCCCCCTCCTCTGCCCACTACTGGAAGGAGGAGGAGCTTGTCCCTCCCCCTCCTCAGACTGATACCTGTCTGTCTGTCAGAGACTGATGCAGACAGATGGACAATGTTTCTCTTTCTCTTCCTGAATGGAGTCGGGGTCTGAGTTACCTGCCAGTGTTGAGGGGGGCTCTGGGCGGGGCTTATTTCTGGGGTTACCTTCCGCTGTCTTTACAGATGTCCTCAGTTTCAGGAAAGCGTCACTCAGCGGCAGCGTTTCCACTCGCCTCACTGTCACAGTGTTGTCTTTGTTTCAGTCCGTGAAAGGCTTATTTACTGCGTTTACTGTCCAGATGCATTGTGGGAAAGGTAGGATCCAGTCTACCCTGAAGGTTCAGTCTGAATGACTGTCTGAGAAACAGTAATGTAAACGTAAACACTAAGATTCAGGTGGTAGAGCCAAGGTAACAGTAGCTAAGCTAATCTCAGCTGAACTGAACACACAGTTGATTACTTTATGTTCGATTGATTAGAATGTTTGTGATATTTTCCCACTCCTGAATCTCAGATATTGATCGCTGTGATTTGATGCTGTGGAGCGCATCGGCCCGCGTTGTTTTCCCTCATCGCTCTGGCAGATGTGGCGGTGTGAAACGCTGTGATGCGCCGACGTGTCACTTCCTGTTGTGTGGATTCTCCTGGATCCTCTGGGTTCTGCGGAGGAACACCTTCAGACTGAAAATGTTTATTTTCTATTATCTTTCTAAGATAAAAAGATTAAAACTGTGAAACACAAAGTTGTCCAATCTGAGGCCAGGGGGGCCCAAACAGGGTCCGGAGCTGAGTCAGAGCGGTCCAGACCGTCTGAGGTTTTTAGTTTAATCATGTCATCATGTCTGTTCTGCTCGATACAAACATGATGACGTCCTCCAATTGGTTCATCGTCAGCCGGGTCAGTTACTGAACTCCCACTCTCTGCGGTGCAGTTGCCATAGCAACACTGTTTCTACTCAAACAAAGTCCAGGACCACTTCAGATCTTTCTAGTCCAGGATCAGGTCTCTGATGATAAAACCAGATTGTTTGAAGGTTCAGTTTGTTTCCTTTCACCACGATGCTGCAACATTTCTGGGTTCATTGACTTCAGTCTGTTACAGAGCTGTTCATGTTCGATCAATCAGACTCTGTAAGTACTGATCAAAACTTATTGATCGTCACATTGATCAGCGTGTCATTGTTTAGACAAAATTCTGCTGCTGTTTGTTTAAAAAGCCTTTTAGTTTGAAGCGCTGAGATGTTTTATGCAGACGATGTGGCTGAGCCTCAGTTTATCGACAGACGGACAGGTAGGACAGGTAGGACACACTGACTGTTAGACAGGACAGCTGCTTTGCTCTCATGACGACGATGATGATGATGATGAAGGTGGATTTTCCCTCTCTGCTGTTTGTACTTTCAGCTGTCAGACTCTTTTTACCGTCTGTTTGCAGATCAGAGATCCTGAACTAAAAACTGTTGGGACAAAATAACGGAAACACACGGACGAAAATAAAAAAAAATAAAAGAGAATCCGTCTGAGAGTCGATCTGTGTACTTGTTTTTTTTCTGATGTTTTAAATCTATTAAAAAACTGTCAAACTTCTCTTTGAATCGTCGTCGTTGTCATTTAAAGCTTCATTCTTCTTTTGTGGTGATTTTACTGTAGGAGTCACAGCCGTGCCTTGCTCAATGGCACGCTGGCTGCATACATCAGTCAGATTTTCTCACCTGCAAACAGATGTTTGGTAAACGGGTCTCCAGAGCTGTTCTTACCAAAAATATCAGCACCGATAAAATAATGTTTGTGTCTCCAGACCTGTTCAGAACTGCACTGAGATCTTTAATGATTTTAGACGTCAGTGAAACCGACAGATGCTGAAAAATAAACCAAATCTGATGAAATTGCTCAACGTGCTGTTGATTTTAGGTAAGAACATCTCTGATAACCAGAGTGGGAAAATACCAGGGGCTACCGACTAAATCCTGGAATAATCGTCAGGTACGGGGTAAATACTGTTCTTTAGTTCCAGGTAAAATGAACTAACTGTCGGATGTGTAAACAAGCAACTGTTTGCTAACAAGTTCAACCGATCAGTTTAAAGGTGCTTCAAGTGACGTTTATTTCTGATGTGATATTTATCAAATATTATTTCTAAGTAATAATCTGAAGTGGCAGAATATTACAGGTTTATAGTTTCTGTTGGGCTTCGATGTTTCAGCAGCTGCAGCTTCAAAGCCTTTAACCAGCGTGAATCAGGTAACATCAGTTTTAGTCTCGTTTCAGGAAGATTAATTACCTCAAATTTGATTTGATACATAAAATCTGTCTGACATCAGGACGCCTCTCTGAGGTGACATCATTAGTAACAATTGCTATTTGATGACATCATCAGTAACACCTCTCTCTCTCTGTCTTTGCAGCACGACTCTGAAGAGCTGCTGACCCTGAGAATCCTGCGCTGCGATTGGCTAAGAGGCTGTGGCCAGAGTCAGAGCAACTGACAAATAATCACATGGACATAAATGATAATTATTTAAGTGAAGAGTTTATATTTATAAAGAGAAGGACGCTTGTTCATCAGTTTATCTGATCACTGAGTGTTTCTGTGGATACTAGATTCAGACCAATGACATCACATTTTATTTTGCGTCCTCCAATCAGCAATCAGATCATTAATCAACACAGATTAATGTTAAGCGACACCAGAGACAGATCAGGACATTTTAGCCTAGCTCAGTACAAAGACTGGCGGGGAGGGGGGACAACTTAGACAGTGTAGTTCCAGTCAGTATGATTGGCAGATCCTTTATTGATTATTGATCAGGTGTGGAAATGGAAATGTTGATACTTGCACAGGTATGTTGTGGGTTACTACAACTATAATAGAAAGTTACTGTAAAGTTATAAAACCTTAATATAAAGTTTAATAACTGTAAGGTTTACTTGAATCCTGTTTTTCATTTTTCACTCTGAATCGTTTGTTTTTCGGCCGCTGATGATTTTCAGAAGAATTTCATCATTAAAACAACTTGAGTCCGATAGTTCACCAGACTTCATTTGGACAAAACTGCTGAAAATGTAAACTTAGTCCTAGAGACTTTCTACCTGTGACTCAGGTTCAGCCAATCAGAAAACGGCAGCTCCATCAGAGATTTGGATTCAGATTGAATTCAATAATTAGCTGAAGTAATCAATCAACGATCAGCTCTTTCTTCACTCAGAAGAAACATGCACAGAGATGTTGTACTGCTGTTGACTTTTTAATGATCAATATATGAAACTGATGCTTTCTAAAACATGAGAACCAGGTTCTGCATAGTCCAGGTCCCGCAGTTGTTCAGAGGTCTGATATTTCTATTTCTGCACCTGGGAACCAGCAGACAGCCGTAGGTTGCAGCAGCTGTTCTTCAATTCAAACTTAGCCTCGTGCTAACAGCGGCGTTTACTATCATCGCAACATTAAAACAGGCTGCAGCACACAAGCTAGTTGTTGCTTAGCTAAGTTAGAGATCAGCTAAGAATGTTTCCACCCACAAACCAGAGGTGTGACTCTTCTGTAGCTAACTGGCAAAGCTAACACTAGCATGTTAATATGACCCATTCAGAGTTAAGAGGTAACATGACGTACAGTCGACATACCGGACCTGAAACTTGATAACTGCTGTTTAATATTGATTAAGCCTCCAAGATTTAAAATATGTGTCACTAAAGTAACACAGCATAGCTCGAATTATGAAATGCTATACTGTTAACGTTCAATGAGTAACGCCAGTTAGCTTAGCATACCCAGATATTTATTTCTCATTATGTATAAATCCTGCTCATGCTGAAACACACTGATTTCTCCACATATGCAGACAGAAATAAAGCAAATACATCTAGAAAGTTTATCATTTGAGCTTCTAAAAGTGTTATTTTTGGAAGTTATGCTAACTTGTTCTGCTACAGTGACTTCCTATGTAGTTGACTGATCTTGACTCAACATCACAACAGATGTTTGCTAGCACAGATTTTGTGTTAGCAGAGACAACTTTTCACGGTGCAACCTGATTTAATAATCTCACACCTTAGGAAGGAGTGAAGGATTCATGAAGAGCTGCTGCAACAGAATCCTGATCTGCAGTCAGAACTGGTTTAAACTGGTCTGAACTGGTTATCCGGAGATTATTTTACGATTTGGATCATCCGTCCATTCTCACAGACAAAATAATGCAAATATGTGATGACAGAGAAAGAATATTATTGTAACATTGTGTATAAACTCCAGATGATAAATGCAATAAAAAGGCTGCATGTGTGACACCAGTTTGGTTGTTTTGTTGGATTGTTGACATTGGCGCCATCATGGAGCTCAACATTGTCCATGTTGAAACATGACTTGCGATTAGTCAGTTTCAGTGGACTGTGATGGTTTTCCATTTTGTATTCAGTTAAACAGCAAAAGAAAGCGATGCTCGTTCTGCACTTGAACACACACACACACACACACACACACACACACACATTATATATATATATATATATATATATATATATATATATATATATATATATATATATATATATATATCCATACCCAAGATTTGTTTAACAAATATAACTTGTTATAGGAATCATCACTTTCTGGTTAAATACCTCAAATAAACCCTCAAACTTTGACACAGGTTTCTCAGTAAGGCAACATAACCTACGATCCAATTAAACATGGTATGTTCCATAACAGCTGTAGCCTCTATAAAAGACACCATTAAGCATTGGCTCTGTTTCAGACCCTGGGACTGGAGAGACTATCAGATCATGTCGGCAAAAGACTTTTTATTCTTCTTTCAAGATAACCAAACTGATCTGAGTTAATTACACAGTGACGTGTCTTTTCCTCTCTATCAGACTGTGTGAAGAGGGTGTCCTCAATCAAGCTGACTAACTTGTTGAGCAGTTAATTTAGGCAACAATGAATTTTGGAGATATTTTAAGTTGAAACATCTTCTTGTCATTACTTGTAGCTTTACACATACAGTACTCCTCCCAGGGCTAGGACCTCATGAAGGAGATTTTGTGTATTACAGAGACAGGACACAGGGCTTCCCACTGCTGGGGCAAGTTGAGCCCTTTTTCACAGATTACTTTTTAGAATTTTAATTGATGGGAGACCTGAAATATGGGTAAATGGTCCCATTGTACCCCTGTCTCATTTCTTCATTGCCAAGGGGACAGCACAAGTAAATTGACTTATCTTACCCAAATCTCGCCATCATCAATAATAAGTGATCGTAAACTGTTATCTCAGTGACACACTTGAACAGGTGAGTAAATTTCTGTCACGTGACGTGTGTGCATGTGTGTGAGAGATAATTAACAATCTGTTGCTAATCTCTGTGGACTTTCACCTGAAACACAGTCTCTCTCTGTCTCTCTCTCTCTGTGTCTTTCTCTGTCTTCACTATTTGTTGCTTTATCATCCAGGAAGTCAGGCAGCTGCAAGTGAAATGGAAGACAACTGTACGGTAAAGTGCTCATTGATTGATTTTTAAATCTCAAACTGATGATGAGAATGAGTGGCAGATCATCAGATCTGTCACTCTGCTAATGAACTAGGACAGGTGGATTGTAGAACTTTGGGCAAATAGACTGTTGGACTGTGGGACAGGTGGAGTATACAACAGGTTATAAACAGGTGAGCAACCTCTCTGGTTCTCTCTGTTCATGTTTCCATTAATTAACATAATTTTTTAAATTGGATTCTGGCATCTACTAGAAGAAACTTTGTCCAAACTCTCAGGACTTTAAAGATTTAAAAGTCTCCAAACTTATAGAATGTGTCAGACTGAATTTGGTGAAAAATGTTTTAATGAAGCAGAAGAATGTTTCTATGATGAAACATTAAAAACATCAGAGATAAGAGAAGACTAATGTTGTACTTCAGTAAGATCCTGTTGTAGAGAAATAACATGAACCTCAAAGCTGGCAGGTTAAATACAGATCATTACAGAGCTAAATTTAAATCAATGAACTCTGGACAATCTGATCTCTGTGTTGTAGTGGAGATTTATTTTGATAAAGCTGACTTTTTGATCAAATTACCACAAAAAAAGAAAATCACAGATCATTGACCCAGAACTGCATCACTGGATAAACGGACCAGTTGTAGGATTTTGTGGGATCTATCAGTAAGTTTGCAGCTGAAAACCAACTGAATACCCATTGCCTCACCCTCCCCACCCAAGCCTGTAGGAGAACCAATGGTGGCTGCAGCACATGACAGTCCCTCCAGACTCCAGTTTCAGAGTCTACTACAAGTCGTAAACATGTGGTACCGGTGGTAGTCACAGTTTTACCACAGTCCAAGATGCTTTATTTTGAAGTTGCAGGTAAACAACTCACATAGTGTTTTAGTGATGAGTAAAGTGTGTTTATTTACATTCTTCTCTGTAAAACTGCTGCCTGTTCATACCAAAGTGTTCAGTTTGAACCTGTGTTGGTAGTTTGACACCTCATCTGTCAGGTGAGTTCAGGTGTTTAACACCTCATGTTGGAACTGGACAGTTTGTCCAACATGTTGGTCACTTATATAGAAAGTGAGTTCTTTTTGTTCAAACATGGATTATACATGACAGTTGGAGGAAAAATACTTTAATCAGAATAAAAAATTCTCTCCTAGTTTGATGCACATTTTACAAAAAATCTCTCAATACATATTTCATGTGTTTGTTCTGTAGTTTATCTTGTGTTTTTGGTGTTTTATGATGTGACCATGTTGTAAATAATGTACAACTCTTATTTAAATCTATATGAAACATCTGATTTAATATTTTCATTCCCTTTATGGTTTCTATTTTTAAAATTATGTTTTAACCTCATTTGACTCCATGTTATTTCTAGTCTTGTTTCAATATTTATTTCACTTTTATGTGGTTCTTCTTGGTTTAATGTCCTTGTAACTTGTTTTTGAATGGTGCTAAACTCACCTGTAGTAACAGCTGTGTCTGTCTGTCTAAAACAGAGTCATGATTGCATGGCACAGGGGCAGGGCCACCAGGTAGACAAGGTCAATATGCCAATGGGGAAGGATGAAGAGAATAAACAGGCAGTAGGAGCGCAGAGGACAGGGTCGGACATGATTTACACCATCGAAGACGTCCCACCCTGGTACCTATGTTGTCTACTGGGACTACAGGTAAAAATAAACCCAGAATCGGTCATTAAACAATCAAACTGTGTTTCCTGACACCAAAGTGCTTCCAAAGGCAACTTGGACTTCAGTTCTAACTGACTGGTAGGAAGTCCCAGAGATTTGTCCTCTGGCTGGATCATAGCTCCGCCCAGCATCATGTGAGTCGTTAGAGTCACGAGTCCTGGTGTGAATGGCTATTAAGATGCCTGGGGAGAGATCTCAGGACTGCATTGTAAGTGGCTGATAAGTGGTGTCTTAGCCCACCTCCTCTGTTCAATGATGTCGTTCCATGGATGGCTTCTTTCACTCGTCTTTCAAACCATCGGTCTTCCCTGGCCAAAATACGTACATTATTGTCCTCAAATGAATGTCCCTTGTCCTTGGGGTGTAGGTGGACTGCTGAGTCTTGACCTGAGGTGTTGGCTCTCCTGTGTTGTGCCATGTGCTTGTGAAGCGGTTGCTTTGTTTCCCCAATGTACAAATCTGTGCATTCCTCACTACACTGCTCTGCTCATGCCTGGGCGTTTTATCCTTAGGATGGACAAGCTTCTGCCTCAGGGTGTTACTGGGCTTGAAGTGAACAGGGATGTGGTGTTTGTTGAAAATCCTTCAACAAACATAGTTTTACAGATACTTCTGGAGCATAAGCTGGGGGTTATCACTATGATCCTACAAGAGGACAAATGCCTGGGACTTCCCGCCATGCAGTTAGAACTGAAGAAGCCTTTTGGATGAGAGGTGAAAGTCTTCTATGCCCTGATGAATGTGAATTGAATTTATTGATTTGTGCTGTTTTCAGGTGAGTTTATGCCAGAAAGAATTAGCAAGTTAACAAATTCTGTTTTATTGACGTTTTACGCTGCGTCCCATCTTTTATGGATTCAGCTGCAGTTTTGGTAAATAGTGAAGGAGACACCATGTCTTTTCCAGTTTGACCATCAGAAGTGAGGAAGGAGTGATGTTTATGTTACCTGTCACCTGTTCTAATATGTCCTCAGCATTACCTGACATGTTTCAGCGGAACTGTAGCAGTACCATTTCTTCTGGCTGAGGCCATGTGTGTTGGCCGAGACCAGAACACCATCAGTCTGCTGATTGGAACCATTTTCACCACTGTTGGACTCACAACTCTGATCCAGACCACTGTGGGAGTAAGGTAAGGGTAAGACTCGGGAAGTAAGAGGAGACTCTGGATTTCAGGTGAGACTGTGGGAGTTAGGTTGGACTGGAGGACTGAGGTGCAACCATGGGTGACTAAGGAAGTCAGGTGACACTGGGAGTCAGGTGAGAGTGCGGGAGACAGGTGAAACAAAGAGAGTCAGATGGGACTGTGAGACTCAGGTGACACTGGGATTTAGGTGAATCTGTGTGAGATAGATGAGACTGAGGGAGTCAGGTGGTGTGGATGGTGTGTGTGTGTGTGCGCCCATGTATTTTTCTTGTTGTGGGGACATGGATCTGTTTACACAGTCACATTGTGGGGAAGAGGGTAAGTGTCCAGGAAATGAATGTAAGTCTATGTAATGTTCCCAAAAGTGATGAAAACATAACGTGCGTGTGTCTGTGTGTGTGTGTGTGTGTGTGTGTGTGTGTGTGTGTGTGTTTGTGTGTGTGTGTGTGTGTGTTATGTGTGTGTGTGTGCATGCGCACACATAGACTTCCTCTGTTTCAGGCCAGTGCATTTGCTTTCCTGATTCCTGCACAGGCCATCCTCAGCTTGGACCGCTGGAAGTGTCCCAGCGAGGGTAAGACTGTCTGTCTCTTGGTCTATCAGATGATTTTGATTGTTTAATTAAATTACAACATCATGATGATGATAATACAGTGATTTGTGATTGTGTTCCACTGCAGACGAGATTTATGGGAACTGGACTCTTCCACATGACACCTCACACATCTGGCAGCCACGCATCAGAGAGGTAAATGATTATCATTTACACAGTGGGTTTCATTTGTCCAGACGACACTGGAAGCAGCAGGCGGCTATCAGGAGCCAGAAAGACTACAATGTCTGTGTTTGAGGCAACAAAAACTTGGAATTCATGAACAAACTTCGTTCATGGATGTCATGGAGATGGATTTTCAGTCAGCCTCAAAGAGGTTCTGACTAACCATCGGACAACTCGGGAGGGGGTGACAAGGCTTAGTCCTGACAGGGGAACAAAACCTGGATGGTGGAAGAAAAACTGACCAACTGACTCATCCTTGATAGAGGAGGTGTCGCTCAAAGATTCTGGAAAGTCTTTTCCATCTCTCTTGCAGTGATAACTGAGGAAACTAACGTACGAACAAATAATTTGTGTTTCAGATCCAGGGGGCCATCATCATTTCCAGTGTTGTGGAGGTTGTAATTGGTCTGTGTGGGTTGCCAGGTTTGCTGTTGGAGTACATCGGCCCACTTACTGTCACTCCAACTGTCTCACTGATCGGCCTATCTGTGTTCACTACAGCTGGAGACAGAGCTGGGTCCCACTGGGGCCTGTCAGCACTGTAAGACACCTCTCTGTTCACCTGTCTCCCCACCTGTGTCCCTCTGTCTCCCTGTAGATCTTTTTACCTGTCTTCTCACTGCTCTTATAAAATCAAAATACATGACTTACAACATTTTGGAGTGTAGGATAAAGAGACAGGCGTCTCACTCTCTCTCCCACCATCTCTGCAGGTGTATTTTGCTCATTGTGCTATTTGCACAGTACCTTAGAACGACATCAGTTCCTGTTCCTGTCTACAGTAGGAAGAAAGGACTGACCACCACCAGAGTCCAGATCTTCAAAATGTTTCCTGTAAAACAAAACAAACAAAATGCACAAACACAAATACACAGACAATAAACACCAACTGATGATGTCAAGTGATGATGTCAATCATCTCCCTTAATCATCTGACTCTTAATAATCTTCAATTCGATGAACTTTTACACAAACGTATCTTCATTTTCTGCCCTCTCTCAGATCATCCTCGCCATCATGCTGGTTTGGCTTGTTTGTTACGTTCTCACTTTGACCAATCTGTTGCCGAGCGACCCTGATCTCTACGGACACAAGGCCCGGACTGATGCCCGTGGTGACATCATGACTTCATCACCCTGGTTCAGAGTGCCCTACCCCTGTAAGACACCTGAAATCCGCCAATCACAGGCTTCACATCAGTCTCTAAAATCAAACAATCATGGTGCATTCACAGTTAGTCAGAACGACTGGTTTAAAAACAGATTGCATGTTTTTCAGTTGACATCTGTTTCCAATCATCAGACATTTTTCCGAAAGGTCCCTTTTCACAGGCAGCAATCGAGGGTCAGTTTAAACCCTTTGCTTTGTCAGACAGGTGTCCCACATTTTAGAATCTTTTGACATCAGCAGCCTGAAATTGTTTAAACTGTTAAAGAACCTCCTTGAAACTTGCACATAGGAACATGAAGCTCTTGAACTTGAACAAAAACCATCAAGCAGTAAGTGATCAAAGTTCGGACATTGATGATGATGACGATGATGATGAAACAGTGAAAGTGAAGTTCTTGCTCCCTCTGTCTCTGATAGGCCAGTGGGGGTTGCCGGTGGTAACAGTTGCCGGGGTGATGGGAATGCTGAGTGCCACCATGGCAGGCATCGTAGAGTCGATTGGCGATTACTATGCTTGTGCTCGTCTGTCTGGAGCCACGCCCCCTCCAGTCCATGCCATCAACAGGTGAGGCAGGAGGCAGTCTTCTTGACAGAATTCACCCACACAGGTGTTTGATGTTTTCCTTTGTTTCAGGGGAATCTTCACTGAGGGTGTCTGCTGCATCATTGCTGGCCTTTTAGGGACAGGAAATGGCTCCACCTCCTCCAGTCCAAATATCGGCGTTCTAGGCATCACCAAGGTAATTGAGGCCATGCCCATCTGCAAAAGCTTTGTTTGTTTGGTAGAAACTACTGATTCTGGACGAGAGGTCATTGATTACAGGTTGGCAGTCATGGCTGTTGAAATCGTTGACCCTGTGTGCAGGTGGGCAGCAGGCGAGTGGTGCAGTATGGAGCAGGAATCATGTTCCTGTTGGGATCAGTCGGGAAGTTCACGGCTCTGTTTGCCTCACTGCCGGATCCGATCCTCGGGGGAATGTTCTGCACATTGTTTGGTGAGTCACAGTCAGAGGTAGTTTGTGATAATACAAGTATGCTGGTGACGTAATTATAATAATCCAGGTGTGTTGGTATTTCTCAGGTATGATCACAGCTGTCGGTCTGTCTAACCTGCAACTGGTGGACTTGAACTCCTCCAGGAATCTTTTTGTTCTTGGGTTTTCAATGTTCTTTGGCCTGACTTTACCGACGTACCTGGACACACACCCCAACTCCATCAACACAGGTAAATGAGTGTGTGCGTGTCTGTGTGTGTATGGCTATATAGATCACATGTTAAATGTGTATCCTATATATCACTTGTGTGTGTTCAGGTCTTGCAGAGCTGGACCAGATTCTGACTGTTCTTCTGTCCACTGAGATGTTTGTTGGAGGTTTTCTGGCTTTTTGTCTTGACAATACAATACCAGGTAACGCACACACACAGCCACGTTTCCATCATTTCTCAGGGTATTACATAGACTTACATTCATTTCCTGGAGACTTACACTAACCCTTACTACTACTTGCCGAACCTTAACCCCGGTCTTCACTCTAAAATTGAATGATTTACATTATGAGGACTTGCATTGTGTCCCCATAAAGAAGGCAAGTCCCCACAATATGACTGTGTAAACACACACACACACACACACACACACACACACACACACAGTTAGCTGTTGAGTGAGATGAATGTGTCTCAGAGTGATGAAGAGAAACACATAATCACTGTGTGTGTGTGTGTGTGTGTGTGTGTGTGTGTGTGTGTGTGTGTGTGCGTGCGTGTGTGTGTGTTTTCAGGCTCCAGACAGGAGCGAGGTTTAGTTGAATGGAGGTCCTCTTCCTCCTCTTCCTCCTATGATCTTCCTCTGGGGATGGGTGTGATCAGGCGGACTCGCTGGCTCAGATGGTTTCCCATCAGCCCCTCCTTCACAGGTTTCCGGGCATCTGATAATCCGCCGCCACCTGAGGAGGAAGAGGAAGAGGAAGAGAAAGAGGATAAGGAAGCTGTTGACATCAGCCTGTACAGTACCAAGGTCTGACTGAGCCAGAATCAATCCTGTGACACGACTGAAGTTTTTTTTATTTAAATCTGCAGTCGTATCAGAGACTTTACAATGTTTTACAGGTTTATTGATCAGCTGATGCTGATGCGTTCACTTTCAATCATGAGTCGGGGAAACTTTTCATGTGTCTAATTTCACTTCAGAGGGTGGCTTTGAAATGTGGGGAGATATTTCATTCTGGTTGAGTTAAAGTCTCATTCAGGTTTCTCATAGACAGTTTGCTCGTTTGGACCTTCAAGAAGCTCTCATGTTGAATCATCAGAACAAAACTACAACTCCCAACGTGCATTTAACCAGAAAACCGAACAAATACATAAAGTGGCACATAAACCTGTGTGATGGTTTCATCATCAAGAGAGTTTTGAGGAGATCTATTAAAGAGATATTTGAAACATACAATGAGGAAAAACGTGAGGAACCAGCAGCTCCTCAGTCACAGACATTGCAGTGAACAAACTGCTCAGGCTGAACAGCCAATCAGAACTATCCCTCGGTGTGATGTCACAGCTTGATGATACTGTTCTAATCTATGTACTGCACTGTTTTATTGTAATGTTTTTATTTGTACTTTCACACATAATTCCTTTTTTTCAGTTTTTATGATCTCAAGAAACTGAGAAACAAATTTTTACTTTTCATTTATTTTATTTATAACATCAAAACATTTTTTTGTATTACAAGTTTAAGAGGAAGCACCGTAAAAACTATCAACACTTTCATGTAAAATTGTGCAAAAAGTGGCAAAACAAAGTTTAGATTGACATGAATGAAATCAGCACATTTTTACATATTTCACATAATGTTTTGTGTTTAAAGAGAATTGTCCATTGCTGTAAATTCTTGAGAAATGAGGCAGAACATTTTTGGTTATACAGAAACAAACAAACAAAAAACAGTACCACTTCTAATAATGATATATTTGTACGTCGTGTAGGTGAAATCGAGGTGTTTTACATTAAAATAGAAGTGATAAGTTATTTTAACAAATCTTAAAACATGAAATCCAACATCTTGAGATCCATAATTTCTGGCAGTAAATATTAAAAACACTAAAGTTCAGTAGAGTCATCAGTTTTTCTGTTATGTATAACAGAGAATCATATGAATTGTGTAAAAAAAATAAAAATAAATTCATGTTTCTGAAAGGTGAAACTTCCAGTACAGAAAATAAATTGGTTCTTAGTACAAAACCCTTTGGCAAACCAAATAAATGCTATTTTTAAATGTCATAATTTTAAAATGACCATCGTGAATGTGATTCTGTTATAAAGTACACATTTTATCACATTATTTTATTGTTTTAAGTTTAAACTTAACAAAATTAAATCATCTTTTTCATTTTAAAAAACGTCATTGTTCTCATCATTTCTTGTTGTGATTGTACATATTCTGCTCTTAAATAATGCTACAAGTCTGTCAGAGATAGAACAAAAACAACTCTTTATCTGCTTGTGCTTTATGGATTCATGTTGAAAAATGTAAAAAGCAGCAATTACACGAAACTGTGCAAAAAGATAAAATCAAATAGTGAAAGATGGACATTTGCTCTGTAGCCAAACAAATACATCAAGAGCAAATCAATAACCAATAAACACACAGGCTGACAGCAAGCAGACTCACTTAGCTGCTATGTTAACATGATATTTCTATATTTCAGTCCTGATGGGCTGCACGCAGCAGCTGTTGTGTATACATTACAGGAAGCTACCATTATTTTCTTGACATCCTATCACCCTCTCACCTCAGTAGAAGGTAGCAAGGTAACAATAGCTCATTTTATTTTGGATCTATAAATTTGTCTTTGACAGTGATTACCAGATGTTTCAGGAGCCAGAACTGTTAAACTTTATGTGCATCATGTCAGAGAGAGAGAGAATGAGAAAGGAAAGTTGTTCTATTTGATAAAATGCAATCAAAAGTCAATCAAACATAAACAAAAGATTCTCTTTACACTAACAGACAGACAGATACTTCATTCATTTCCCTTGGAGAAATTCAGGTATTCAGCAGCTCACACAATCTGTATTAGCATATGAGTATAGATTAGATACAATACACGATCTAAATCGTGCAGCATGCACAAGGATAAAAACAAACAAACAAACAAAAATATTCATACAGAGACATAAATAAACTAATAAAAGATGGCAATAAAAGGTATCACATAGTCCTTGAAAGATTATTGCACAGTCCATTGCAGAATTATTGCAGAGTCCAGTGGGTGAGGGTGGTGGATAGGTAGGAGGGAAACCAGCAGCCCATGAGTTCAGGTCATGGCCCCTGCCATTGGCTGAGGTGTTGTAAAGCCTCCGTGGGCCTTGTGAAATACATTCCAATTTTTGTATTTTGTACTCAAAATGGTGTACATTTCCCAGCTATGTTTGTGGTGATTAAAGTGGGTGATCAATCTTTGAAAACCTCCAAGTAGAAATACAGTTTTCACACAATAAGAATCTGATTGTGATCACTGGGATTCACTATAAAAGCTACTGTAAAAAGACTCACGATTAAAAAAAAACATTGTCAGACCTCAGCTCCAATCACACTGACTGACGTGAACTGACTTAAAAAAAAAAAATCTGGCTGCAGACAAAGATGGTACGTCATCATATGTGTTATCATAGAGTGTGATATCATCACTGTGTTGTATTTGTGAAGTTATCTGTCGGTGTGTGCAGGGTGAAGGGAAGGCAGGGGGGGATGCACAGGGTCCTCCCTCCCACAGCAACCGTCGGCTGGAACTGCATCACTGACAGGATGGGGGTGGGGGTGGGGTTTATCACAGAAGGAGCAAAGAGGGCAGGATTCGCACAGCGCGCAGGGAAGACACCGGCACTGTGGAAGGAGCTGGCTGCTGGTAGGAACACCTGGACATACTGACCGGTTTCTGGATCCAGCAGCATCTTCCTCTGAGGCTGTGGGAGTGTGTCCACATAGAGGCACTGGCCATTTTTAGGCTCTAATATTATGTGACTGGGGACAGGGCCACTAAGGAGGGCCCTAGGTGCTGCAGTAGAACCCGCCATGTTAATGAGAATGTCTCTACTCACCTGTGCAGGTGAGAAAACCTGACTACTACACAGAAACTCCTGACGTTTCTGTTGCTCATGTTGCTCCTGTGTTGTAGGTGTCATTGTGTTACTGTTGCTTTCCTGGTCTCCTGTTGTCCTGGACCTGTGAGGTGGGCATGTCCTAATGAAGCATTCTGGCTGGTCGGAGTTTTTTCCAGTTGACCCGCTCGGGTTCTCCTCAGACCTCCTCAGCAGATGGGGGCTGGGAGCATGTGGGGGAGGCTGCAGCTGGGTCTGGATGTAGCTCATTGGGCTTTGCACATAGCTGAATTTCCCCACGAGAGGGTGCAGGTTCGGGTGGAAGGCAGACAGGGCATTAGGGGTGTACAAACAGGAATGGAAGATCTGCTGGGAGGAGCTGGGGGCAAACTGGGAGGAAACACCCAGGATGGAGCTCTGTCTCTGTGCAGACAGCAGAGGCTGGGTCCCCTTTGGGTATCTGGAGGTGGAGGGGTGATGGGGGGGAGGCTGGATGAGCACAGGGGAGGGGGGTGGGGTCCGTACCTGGTTACTCACACCTCGGGTTCCCTCTGATTGGCTGAGCTCCGGCAGGTTACTATTGACAGGTGAGTTGGTGGTCAGATTTCCTTGTCTCTGCTGCGTGATTGGATGGCTGAATCTGTTGCCCTGCTTCCTGTCCTGTGTTTGGCTGAGAGATGCAGCAACCTTGGTGATGGGTCCTCCGGAGGAGCTGCTGTAAACTGAAGCTTGACAGCTCCTCTTTGTTTCATCATGACCTTTGACCCCCACAGCCTGCTGGTAGGTGGGAGGGGGACTTTCCTCCTGGCAGGTCACCTTGAAGCTTGTTGGCTTGTTGTTGTTCTCAGGTGTTATTGTTGGAGCGGAGAATGAGTGGCTGTAGGTGTTTTTAACTAAACTCCGTATGTCTCTCACCACATGAACTGGAGCTTTAATTACACCACCCCCTGTCTTACCTCCATCCCTCTCCCTCACGCTCTGCTGGTCCGCAGGCTGGAGGAGGCTGGAGACCGCCACAGGTTTCCTCTGCAGATAGGTTTTAGAGTTGTTCTGCTCCACCTGCATCTTTTTAGACAGAACGCTCTTAATGATGCAGGACGCCATCTTTGTTTTAGTTTCATCCAAAGAGAAGGACTTCTGCAGTCGCTGCCTTGAGTTTCCTCCAACTTGAAACCCTTTAAACAACAAATGGGAGACAAACCAGACTGAAACCTGACCACAACCTCAGAATGTGGACAGGAAGTGTCTATGCATCTAAACAAAACTTTATCTGTACAATGAATGTTTGCTATTATTACGTTTACATTACATTACATTACAGGTCAGGGCCAGCCCATTGTGACAGGTACAGACAGTAGGGCATGGTTCTTTCTGACAGGTACAACTTAGGGGGCTGGGCTTTCTGGCAGATAGATAGAGGGGTGGGGCATCCTGACTTTTACAGGCAGTAGAGGTAGGTCTTTCTGACAGGAACACATGTTATTACCTTGACTGGCCCCTGCAACCAGGCCCCTGCTGTCAACATCACTGCTGGTAGTTGAATGAGCGTGGAGGGAGGCGGGCATACTGTGCTGACGTAACAACAGATCAGGGTAGTGATGGACAGTGGGACAGAGCAGTTCATTGGCTGATACCTCACTGTTAGCAATTCTCCCTTCAGCAGGTCCATCCTTCAGTATGACCTGGACATGTAGACAGGTAAACAGACAGGTAGAGAGAGAGGTTCGGACATGTGAATAAGGAAGGGTCAAACTCATACCTGTTTCTCAGTTTTCTCCTTGTTGATGATGTTCTCGGCATCCCTCTTCTTCTTCAGTTGAATCTGTCGTTTTGGGACCATCTTTAGCCCCTCCCTCTCCTGACCATTGACCTGTTTGACAGATGAAAACAACACCATCGACTGATCAATAAGAAGAAGAAATTATTTTGGAAAATCAAATCAATTGACCCCTCCCATCCCAGACCGAAACCTTTTGAAACACTCCTCTCTGACAAGAAGGTCCATCAAGACCAAAATCTCACACCACAAGAACAGTTTCCAGGAGCCTGACTGACGCTGACTTTTATCCTGCCACTCATCACATTAATTAAGTGTTGTGTTAGTTCATGCAGGACATGGAAGCCATACACTCCAGTTGTAATCAGCTGACAGCTCACTGATTTAATTCTAGTTTCTAGTCAGTCAAACACTAATTACATGGTTACAAGAAGTCCATTTATTATTTGACTCCTTCCTCACTGATCCCTGCTACACCAATCCTACCTTCACCACCCTAACCTCCACCTTTTTACAACCACAATTCCAAAAAAGGTTCGGATGCCTTGTGAAACAAAAGTAAAAAAGTCTGAAGACACTGCAGTTGAAGGTTTCTATTTCTGCCTGCATATTGTTTTGCAAATACATGCCTGCAAATGATTATATCTGGGCCTTATTAGCTGGAAAACACAAAACTGATACAAAAACCACCAAAAAAAATATACTTTACTAATATTTTTCTAGCGGTATGTCGAGGTGTTCTCCAGTAAAAGGCCATATACTATATATATCTACCAGAACATCTATATTTATGTTTAGGCTATCAATATCTGGCAACTTATATAGACATTAAGGTCATCTATACTCATATATAGGCTACATATATTTATATTGAAGATATTTACTATATTTATCTAGATAAATTCTGCATGTTTAGGAAAGCTTTATTTAGGTCATTTGTGTTTATATTTAGGGCATCTATACTTTTTTAGGTTATACATCGTCATATTTAGGCCATTTACTATATTTTAGAAATATTTATACAACTAGTAACCAGTAAAAAACTAAATTAGTTAGTTAGTGAAAAACTCACCAATGTTTCCACAGTGATGTCGACACACTCAAAACCGCTCTCTGGATCAGACTCTTCATCATCTGATGGGAGGATGACCGAGGGAGAGAAGTGGAGGGAAAGATCCTCCTCTGACCAGTCGCTGATACTCCCCTCTTCCTCCTCCAGTTCCTTCTCCTCCTCTTCCTCAGAGCAACAGGTGGAGGTGCCATCGGGGGAATTCATTTGAGACTGACCTGTACCGGTGAACTCAGGGCTCTTCACAGTCTCAGAGTCATGATGAGGCAGCAGGTCAACTTCAGGACAGCGGTGAGCGCTGAGGAAGAACTCCCTCCCTCTTCCTCCTCCTCCATCCAGTCGGGTGCTCATAGTTTATTGTTTCTGTTTAATCAGAGTATTTGATCTGTTTGATTCCAGCTGTTACTACGACAAGTCCACATGTACACAGGTATTTTTTAAATGTTTTTTTCCTTCTTCATTCTCAAAGCACTGTTTTAGAAAGATGTCCATTCAAATGAAAATGCAAAAACAGAAGTGAAGCGCTATCAAGAGCTTGCCAAACGGACAGGCAGCAATATAACCCTAACTATAAAGCCATGTTGGTCAATCAGAAGCCTGAAAAAAGCTACTGTATGCTATCAGCAACTACAGGTCCAACCGTTCTCATCCAAAACTTGTGCTATAGGAGTGTCAGATTATGTAGCACCGTAGCACATTTTGACACCTCTGTTCCTCATTAAAGTAAATGAGCAACTGTACAAAGGAAGGTGAGAGTTTCTGTTCTATGTGTTGCAGACATTGTGACACAAAGTTTCACTATTAAACAGAAACATTACTAACATTTAAAAGAAATGACTAATAAATGTATTTAATGATGCTGAAACACTGAAGTTGATAGACTCCTAACTATAGGGAGGAAGACAGTGCATTCATATTAAAACATCATTATCACCTCACGTTACAGTATCTCAAAGGCAGATTTATCTGAACCTTTGAGGTTCTTTGTATATATGAATGAACCATAACACAGCTGACAAAGTGCAGAATCCACCTGTATGCAGATGATAGTTATTTATTACTCAGAGAAAGCCACAGGAATATCAGCTCACTGCAAATGAAGATGTTAAGAGTAAATGACCTGTGAGGAAACCCTCAAAAAACAAGCCCCAGAAACTCCTTGATAATTAGTGATTTAGTAGATTTAGTTTCTGATTTATGTTTCCTTTTTTTTTTATTTTGCACTGCTGTTCAAGGCTAATATCTGTTCTAATGCTAATATCTGCTCACATTTATCCATTTCACCTGGTCAATTTTTACATTTCTAAGTGGTATACTTCTCTCAGCTGTGCAATAACACTATTTATTATCCATATTGGCAGCCATATTTTTATAAACTGTATATATTGTGCATATACATAGACCCAGTATGTCCCAAGTGAAATAGTATTTCTCAAGTGCAATACAACACATCATGTCAGTAGTTTTTAATAATCTGTACAAATTTACATAGACATCGTTTTTTCTATTCTGTATCTTGTAAACTTTTATATTTGGCCTCGGTGCTTCAGCTCTGTGGGCTGGACCCACTGTGGGACTACGTTCTAGCTTCTTGAGATAGGATCACACCAGCTACGATGCCAATCAACATGTTTCGATGCATTACTACTGCTTAGTAGCCACTACTACATTATCACATGAGTGTCAGCATCCATGAGTCGGAGAAGCCGCCTCTTCAAATTCAGCCTTCTTTTTGATCTTAAATACACTTAAGTTTCATAACTGCAGCTTGCACAGTTGTGAGTTGATCATTGATGTCTTGCTGATAATGACACATTCTGCATTCACAACTACCCATTTTTAAAGTGGTACATTCCTCATAAGAATGGTTGAAACTGTGTCTTTCATGGTTGTGCCATTATTAGGTCAACAATATCTGTCCACCGACAGCCAGAAAGATGTAAAAACACTCAGCAAAGTTCTCAAACCCACCTCTGTGATAGTTCCTGCCTCTCCAGGACCACAGTTTGCCATGAGGACACACACAGACTCAGAAGGTGAAAACAGTACCAGCCACGCTGTTGTAGCTGGCAGTAGCTCTGGATCTCGATTGACACAGACCGCACTGCGGCTGAAGAGCTGACCGAACACTGCCCAGCTGCTTGCACTAGGGAAGGAGTGAAGACTCCAAACAGATTTCTCCTGGATGATGATTTTGATGCAAAAGACTGGGTGAACGGTCCCTTCAAGGTGGTGCAGAAGGACATGCTGATGAAGGTGGACACATTCAGCCACGCTGGTCATGAATCTGTAGCGGTTCATCCAGGAAGTCAACAAGTCCATCGAGGGTGAGAGTTAAAGTAAATTAATGATGAAGAGTTTGTGGGATGTCTTCTTTCAGCTGAACAGTGTTTTCTCTTGCTGTTACTCAGTTGGCAGTTTATGAGGTACACCTAGTTAAATCTTATGCAGCATAATACCACAGCTGTGCAGTAATTCTTTAGCTATTAATTCCATTGTATTCGTTATAGTAGTTATAGTTATATAGAGCTGTTTCTAATGTTCTGTCCACCCTCTTCATGTCACTGAGGGTACACTTAAATATCAGATACATCTTTAAGTATAATGCAATACAATTCAACAGCAAAAAAGACAGCCTCCAAAATGGCCATACAGTTGAATCAACATGTCTTGAAAACTTTATTGATAACCTTCTTGAAAGCAGGCTTTATTGAATGAGTGTATCAGCTCATAAATTGTAAAGGAAATGTGTGTTATTGCTGTATTTTTTGCAGTAGTTTGTTGTAATTTACATGACAGACCTATGTATCTACACCCTTAATAAATACTTCATTTTCTGCCTTAGGTCTGTGTGGTTAATTTGGAAACAACTGGACTGAATGAAATTATGTTGTGTAGGTTGTCCTCTTGTCCTCCAGCCACCACTGATTTATATATACGTCTATTTTTTAAAATTTACACCTAATAGTTCTGCTTTACTTTTATTTGAATAACTTTGTTTCCTTGTTCTTAGCAGTTATGTCTATTCCAATTCACACACACTGCTTGACCCGTAGCTGATTATAATTCTGATTCTTACCTCTGAAGATTCTGGATCAGGATTTGGTAAAGACCAGGGTGATCCTGGTTCTGGTTCCTGGTTAAAGATGAGGTTATTGGTCAGAGTTCAGGACTGGTTCAAATCCAGCTTCCGCTCCTGTTGGAGGATTTGGTCTCCCCAGGTGTTTCAGTGATTAAAATCCTACTCTCGAAGTGTTCTTTACGTGATCCTGTTCGTTTCAGTTTAAATTCAGTCCAGTACTGGCTCAGTGTCGGAGCGACTGACACTGACTGTGGTGCCGGAGAGAGAGAGGGAGGTTGGGTGTTGGTGACAGACTGCAGGCTTGGAGAGAAAGAGTGGTAGAGAGACATAGAGATAAACATGGAGAGAGAGCTGGTATCAGACTGCAGGTTTCTATTTTAGGAGGTGACTGACGGACGGGGCTGCAGCTAGCCCTTCACATACTTGTGTACATTAACAGGCCTGACTATTCATTATTCAATACAATTCCTTACTTTGATTTGTGCAGTATTTTGTGTCCTTCTTCTTAGCTGTTGCTCTATTGCAGTGCTAGTACACTGAGAGTCAAATCCCTTCAATACGTACGCATAGTCACCAATAAATCTGTTTCTTATTCTTACATACATACCAGAATTTAGTGCTGATAAATAGCACCGACTGATCAGTAAAATGTCAGCTTTTTAGGAAGAAATCACAGCAATCATTTTTGGCCTTTGGTGGATAGAGCAAGCATCCTACAGGAATGAAAACAGTTATTTGCTCAGATTCAGCAGTAAAATACAGTGGGTGGCGGTAATGCGTCGTATATGTATGCCAACTGCCGTAAAACGCCACAGAGGAAGAAGAAGAAGAAGCGTGAGGAAAAGAAGAACAAGAAGAAGAAGGACAAGAAAAAGAAAAGCGACGGAGTGTTTAAACGTCTCTTCTGTACCGAGTGGTTTTCTACTGGTCTGTGAGCTGGTCCTGGATCAGATGCCTGGATTTCAGTCCAGAGGTTCGGAGGTAAAGTCACATTTTGTGTTTTCAGTAGCTTCAGTTTAAACACTGGTATTGTGAGAAAGGTAGATAGACGGAGACTCCCAACTGAGTTCGCTCACGGACGCGTAGCCCCAGGTGGTTTAGACGATCTATCCCGCCGGATTATATTTCACGTATTATCATATATATACACTGCCCCCTGATTATATTTCACGTATTCGTGTCATTTATAGCATATATTATGTATTGGCACACGTATTATTTCTTAACACCACTCCAGTAAGAATAACACTACTGGATAAAACGACGGCGGAGTATGCCAGTCGAAGCGGCAGTAATGCCAGTAACAGGACGTTCTTGGCCAGTAATAGGACTGGTTTGCTAGTCCGGAGTTGTTGTTCGCTCTTTTCTACACGCATAAATTGTCGGGAGTTATAGAATCTACACGCATAAATGGTCGGGAGTTATAGAATGGTCCGGAGTTTTCGTTAGCTCTGCGGTACAAGTTAGCAATGTTGTTAACGGAAACGGAAAGAGGGTAGCCTACAATTATCGGAAACGGAAAGCGACCAAACCAAGCGACCAAAAACAAAACAAAAGCTTCCATATGGGAACGATTTTTACACCAATTTCCCCATAGGATTGGAACCATAAAGTATTTAACCCCTCCAATTCCACCCATGCCAGGAGAACATGTGTGTAACCTTTTCACCTGGTGAAAAGAGGCATGGCGAACTCAAGAGTATCTGTGATGTGACGTTAACTGACCGGAAACGGAAAGAGGATTTATCCACCACTTGTTAAAACGTAACGACAAAGTCAATTCATAGGCTAATGGTCATACTGTAGGTGTATTTGAAACAATATGTCACTAATTATATGTCAAATACACTTGTACGTAACAAAAAACTAACATAAAAAAAGATAACTAGCTCCGTTATATGTCGGTGGGCTCGATAGTCTGGCTAGCGGGAGAGTGCCGACCGGGGATAGTCCCGCGTTGGGGTCGACAATCAGGGAATCGTGAGAAATACTGTCTTTGTGTCAAATTAAGTCTAAGATCAGTTTTATTAAGATTTAAGCTTCATTCTGATCCGCTTCACCGAGAGAACCAGTGTAAGAAAAACTGAGTCGTTTCAGTTTCCGTTTTAATTCTCATCGTTCCGTGTTTCTTCTGGGGGACCTGTTAGCTTGTACGCTAACCGGCTATAATCACCGCGACAGCGGGTTTACGGCAAACAGCTGATCGGCGTTGGAGCGGAAGCGGAAGAGAGAGAGAACAAACTGCGCACCAGAAAATCAGAGAGGCGCTGAGTGATCAATATCGATTAATAATAAATATTAGCAACATATCTCATCAGGCAGAGGAGATATGAGCCGCGCAGGCGCAGAACTGAGGATTATCTTCAGCCCCGGCCGCGTGCAGCTGGTTCAGGTAAATACTGACCTGCAAATAGCTAACACCGCTAACGGCTAACAGGTGCATCTGGAGCAGGTCCTGGTACTTTTCAAATCTGTCACATTTCTCATTAAATCTGCTGTACCTTTTATTTCCCATCATGAAGAATTTAAACATCTGATGGATAAATTCTGAATCAATTATTGATAAACTGATTGGCTCATTTGAAACAGAATCCCAGTGGTTCTGTTTTTCTTTTTACTTATTTTTAGGAAATTTTTACTGAAGTTTCATCACAGAAAACCATTTAGATTTCCTTCATTTCTTAGTCATGTTTTCACTGACTAAATAAATCTTAAGGTTGTTTCACTGCTGTAGCTCTGATCAAGGTGCACTAAATGCTTCTGATGTCACATTTCACAGGTGTTTTTAATCTGCTCGATGCAGGTGGAATGAGAGACATTAGATCTGATCTGTAATCAGCAACGGTTTAATTTCATTGAAAATCTGATGATGAGGAAGAGATTTGAACAGGAAGTGACGGTGGTAAAGGTGCTTATTGTAGTACTGATGTAGTACTGCTTAATCCAGGAGGAGGCCATGGCCCCAGCGCAGAGGGTCCTGGTTACAGGTGCAACGGGTCTTCTGGGTCGAGCAGTCTGCAGAGAGTTTCAGAATAACGGCTGGTTGGTTATTGGGACCGGATATAGGAGAGCCAGGCCCCGCCTTCTACGCTGTGACCTCACAGATGAGGATGCCGTCAGAGGATTACTGCATGAGTACAAGGTACTGCACACTATATTAAATACTACACAGTCAGTACAGGACTACACAATGATAATAATTTCATGTGTACGTATATTTAGACATTGAATCATCATTTCTTGATATTTAAGCTCTTGATATTTTAGAAAAAAATAAATCAAAATGAATAACACAAATGTATGTATGTGTAGCTAACTTTTGTTAAAACACACAATACACATTTTTTTTCTCATAAAAAGTTAATTTAGTATTTATTTTCTTCCAGTTATGTGAGCATTTATAGATGACAATGACTTTGACAGATTATTGCGGTTGCACATCAACTTTTTTTAATGTCCCACCCCTTACAGGCTGTGATTGGTTGTTTCAGCATTGATTGTATGAAAAGTTGAGCATGTTTCAGAAAAACAAATACTCTTCTGGCATTAGTTACTGCCTGGGCTGAATGGACAGTGACAGGCTGCCTGCACGCTGTGGGGAGAAGGACTCGCCTTCCACTGATCGACACAGCTGGTGACTGGGCTTAGCTGACTTGCAGACTACATTAACTGTTGCACTGACAGAACTTTCTGGGTAAAACTCCAGAACTTTTATTCTGTGTGTGCAAATAGAGGAGATTAAAGCAGGGCATCAGGCAAAGGTGCTGGTTTTAAAATAGTAAAGAAAATTAGGTTTGCAAATGTTTTACGTGGAAGGAAATACACTTGACATGCTTGTAAGACCTCACGGATACACGTGATGCATTTTGATGGGACACACTGAATGTGGCACCTTTTCTAAGAAGCTCATCAGCATCAATACACCAGGTTTGGTTGAGTTATGGCCTGAGATGTTGAAAGCTCTGGACGTTCCTGGCCTGTCTTGGCTGATGCAGTGCATTGGTGTCTTGTGGAGGTCGGGAACATTGTGGACTGGTTCACATATTTATAAAGGGAACAGGAGGGTAAGCCCCAACCATCAGTGTGTTTCCCTCCTGGGGGAAAACTTCTGTCCGGATGATGATTCAGTCCTGTTCTTTTCATGGACAGAATGTGAGGGTGCAGTCGAGGTGTGGAGGATTGTATCTCTGTGATAAACATGTTTCAGTTTGAGTGCCTTTAGCGTATTGTGGTTGATTATATTTGAAATGAATATCTCTGTTTCAGCCTGATGTGATCATCCACTGTGCAGCAGAGAGACGTCCAGATGTTGTGGAGAGACACACTGAGGCAGCTGTAAATCTTAACGTGCACGCCACGAGCACGCTCGCCAAGGAGGCGGGTGAGTGAGTGTTCATGTCATTGTTTTTGCTGAGAGCAGAGGGCACAGCTTATTGTTGAATCAGTGTGATAGAATTTATTAATGCAATCTCCTCTGACAATTCTTGGAAGGTCATGATGACCTGATGCGTTAATTAAAAAGGTTAGTGATTAATCATTAACCTTTATTATGGGGCTTTTTCCAAAACACGTGTGCCTGTATCTCATTTTCATTCATCTTTGGAACCATTTAACATCCATTTGTTAATCTTTTTTTCTGAAGATGTGTTCCCTGTCATTGGAAACAGAGCAAAAAGTGTTAGAATCACGTTTTGAGTGGAGTATTCATTTTATGTTTGTGATACCATGATATGATACCATCACTGTAACAAATAAACAAACAAACATAGAATGTCATATTCATTTTAGGTCATATCACTCATCCTTAACATACAGTACAACATGTGTATACAAGTGTATGTATACACAGCATTTATGTGTATATATGTCTGTGTCTATGTGAAAAGTGTATTACCATTGTGATACTGAATATAAAGACACTTTGATCAGTTGTCAGCAGTGAGAACACAGATGTCATATTTAAAGGTGTGACACTCACCTGTCTGCAGCTGTCTGTGGAGCCTTGTTGCTCTACATCAGCACCGACTATGTGTTTGATGGAAGGAATCCTCCGTATGGAGAAGACGACAGTCCGAACCCTCTCAACGTTTATGGACGCAGCAAACTGGAAGGAGAGCGAGAGACACTCAGACACTGTCCAGGTACCTGTCTGCGTTCTCACCTGTCTTTCTCATGCCCGTCTGCTGTCATCTGCCTGTCTTTCACCTGTCACTCTGTCACCTGTCTGCTTCTCAGGTGCGGTGGTGCTGCGGGTGCCAGTTCTGTTCGGGGAGGTGGAGTCGGTGTCGGAGAGCGCGGTGACGTCACTGTGGCTGAAAGTCCAGGAGGCTACGGAGAGCTGCACGCTGGATCACTGCCAGCAGAGGTTTCCCACCGACACCCGAGACGTCGCCGCTGTCTGCAGGAAGCTGTCGGAGAGGGCGAGACAGGTAGATAACAGAGTGTCTGAGTGAGAGACAGCTGACTGTGTGACTTGTACCTGTCACCAATACATTCATATATATACACATAAATATATACTATATATAGTACTTACTATGTATCGTGCCTGTCTCACCATCACACCTGTCTGTCTCTCTTTCAGGACCCGTCTATCAGAGGAATCTTTCACTTCTCAGCTAAAGAGCAGATGACCAAATATGAGATGGCCGTCGCCATCGCTCAGGCTTTCAACCTGCCGTCCAATCACCTCATACCTGTAAGTATATCTTGATCAATATATTGGCTAATATACCTCTACATGTGACAGGGTCTACACACCGTGCACAGTGTCTTACATGTATGAATATGTCTTGGGCTGCAGTAGGAGATTTTCTTTTTTCTTTCATGCTGTTTCATCACTAAATTCGCTCAAGACAGTTTTTCAAGCGAGAAATCAACTGTGTAGGTTTTGAATATTGGCAGTTTTATGAAAATTGTTCACAAATTGAAAAAGGGGCTAGCTAGCATTTGGGCCAGTGACGCTCACAGACCTGCTGACGCCAAAGTCCAACAGACCACTGCAGTAACGACAGCAGAGGAAAGCCAGACCCACAACTGAAAGAAATTTTTCATTTATGTACTGCTGTTATTCTGTCATGACTTTAAATTTTTCGTGCACTTAATTGAAATTTTGCAGCTATTACCGAGGAGGAAATGTGCACAATATGACCAAACCAGCATGGCCATTAACGTGAACAGAAGTACCACCAATCAACCCTCCACTTAGCCAGTGTAGACAGACGTTTTTAACAATTACATCTACTTTATTAATTAAAAATACATGGTTGTATAGACACAGATGGAGTCATATTCTTGTTACATGACTTGAAAATATATACAGGTGAAACTCGAAAAATTAGAATATCGTGCGAAAGTTCATTTATTTCACTTTTTTGCTTTTTTTTTTTTTTTTTTTTTTTTTTTTAAGATTTAGTTTAATGTTTAAAGAGCTTTCAGTAATTTTAAACATTTCCGTGTGTACAGTAATGTCACTGTAGCAGCCAATGTGGGACATTTAAGCAGCAAAACTAAAAACTAGTTGTAAAGTTGACAGAGGAAAGTCCAGAGAAAACACAATTACACATTTAGCCTCTGAAGTAAAACAGGCAGCTCTGATGGAGCTTTATCAGGAGGATGGCTGCTTTACTGGAAACAGTTTTACCGTATGACTGTGTGCGGCAACTGTTTCTGTAGCTGATCTGCAGCTCAGCAGATAAACTTAGATCTGCGCATCACTGCCCTGATCACATTTCCGGTATTGGACCTATTCTTTTTTTACCCTCAGTGTTGTCATAACAATTTGTAATCTCAACAGATATTTCTAGTGTTAGTATTCTCTCTACAGTCTTTATGTGTTGTTGTGTTCAGCATTTGAAGTATGTGTGGCACTGGTAGAATGAAGGACAACACCTTTCTGTCTTCAGATGAATACACACTCATAGTTGTATGATTTCTACTGTAAAGTACTCGTCGTATAACTTATTTGTAATTTGAGTACATGGTAGGATTAAGTATCAGTAGTCGGTGGTATTAAAGCGCCTGTCTTTCTCTCTGCAGCTGACAGAGCAGCTGCCAGCGTCGAGCCTTCGTCCAATCAACAGCCAGTTAAACTGTTCTCGTCTGGAGCTGCTGAACCTCAGTGTTGAACCGCGACCATTCGCCTCCTCCATCACTGACTGTCTGTGGCCGTTTACACCCGACAAACGCTGGAGGCAGACTGTCTTCCACTGATGCACAGACTGACAGAGAAAGACAGGTAGACACGTCCTCCGTCGGTTGTCTTTAAAAGTGTCACATTTCAGGCTCCACCCCTGATGACATCATAGCAAAGGTACAAGGTGTTAACCAATTCAAAGGGTCTTTAGCTGAAGAGAGCCTGTATTTCTGTGCTGTGTAGACCAGAATCATCTGAGCTTTTGATGCATTCAGGTGAACTTATCAACTCATACATAGATCACCTTGCGATGCCGGCCAGTGTCTCACGGAAAAGGCAGCACCTGACCAGTGAAAACACATCGAAAGGTCACAGTTCACCTGCTGATTGACAGCTGCGTTGGTCAGTTTTGTGAGTGGAGCCTGAGGTGAGACATCATGTGAAAGAGAGACAGGTTCTGTAAGAGACAGACAGGTGGACTGACAGACTGATGTTCACATTTACTTCAATATGCTTACAGTATAAGTATTTTGTGAATTTGTGTCCAGTTCATGGGACTGTGACCAACTGAATATACCAATATACAGTATACACTGTGTATGTGTGTGTGTGTGTGTGTGTTAAATGTAATGTCTCTTTGACATTAGTTTTGCTGTGACTTGTTAAGAACCCCTAACCTTTGTTTTAACTACTGATTTATTTTCCAAACAAGTCTTAAACTGGAGTCAAAGGAACTTTCTTAAACTCTGATAAACTGTTTGAAAAATCGATTCGAAGACTTGACGTGAGTTGAAAGCTCCGGTGTCCCACAGCTCAGGATGACTCCTGTGATTCTTCAGTGATTTTGTTGTAGATGATGTTGGTTGTTTGTTAATGTAAATGTCTGTAAATTCACATTAAATTACTGAAATATTGAATCTGAGTTTTGGTTTTGATTTTGTTAAACCAAACTTGCCGTAGATCAAAATTTGGAATATTCCAATTATGTTTTTGTTTTTATTTTGTTCAACTGATAACCTCCAGATTCTCATGCAAGACACTCTGCTGCACCTCCACTTTAAGAGAACACAAGAAGGTTCTACTGTAACCCCTCGTTCTCAGGCCCTTGAAGAGTGTTTTAGTCGCAGATTCCACATCCTCTTGCTTTGTACAAATCCTATTAAACCTTATCAGTTGGGATTTGATGATTCCCCTGAAACACAAATATTTGTGTTGGGAAAGCTTCTGCATGCTGTTGCTCGTAATTGTTGAAATTTCTTTTTAATTGTCTCCAAGTTATTTCTCAGACAATTATGTCGAATGAATGAAATCTACGGTACGTCAGCTTGCAGACGGGCAGAGATGTGCTCCCTTCGCCGGTCGGACGTAAAATGAGTGAGAGCTGTACTTGCACACGCTGTATTTATAGGCTCCTATTCAGGTAAGTTTCACTTTCGTTTTCGTTTATTATCTTGTAGAATTTGTAAATGTGTTTTTAAAGCCAAGTACAAATGTTTTTATTACTATGTTCATGCAATAATTTTATTTAAGTTATCCTTAAATAATAAAGCTCTGACAACAAATACTAAAAATTGACATGCTGTTGGAAACCATGTATATTGGTTGCTTGTATATTGTTTATTTATTTCCCTTCATCTGATTGTCACTTGTGTATCATTTCACAGTTCGATGTAAGGTGATGTGTTATTTACGTTTCTGTCTGTACTGTTTAATACAATATAGCAACCCAATCAACATAAGGGCGACATATTACATTGTGCTGCTAGGTCACCTGGCCCCGCGCTATAATAACTCAAAAGATTTCACCATTGTTAACGAAACCATGTTAGCAGTCAGCAGTGTTTGTGTTCTCACTAGGTGACTTTTCCTCTTCCAGCTTTAACAGTGGCACTGTGGTGTCGAAGGTGTGGAGGTGGATCAGGGCATCAGAGGAGACTCTGTAGAAGGACAGAGTGCCGGCAGGACAGTCCACATATACCGATGATCTGTTAGAGGCGGAGGAAGAGTCGGAGCAGTCATGTCAAGTCATGCAGTGCTGTCATCATGCCAGGCAAAGTAGTTATCAGAGCAATACAGACTCCATGACTTATCATTGGCTCCAAGCCGGCAGTCCACACCCTGTCCTCTCCTTTTGGTTCCTCTGTATGTCACTCCTACATAACCCCCCCACCCCCCACCCCCCACCCCTTTCCTCTCCACCTCCCTAAGAGAGGAATGCTGGCACTCATCAGCTTTAGTTTTTACATATTACAGTTCAGTTTACAGAAAAAAGAAGAAACATCATCTGCATAAGTGCACAAGTGTTCACAGTGATGGAAACAGCGACAGCAGGAAAAAAAAATGTCGCAAATATCGGCAAAAGAAAACAAGCAAAAAAAAAGTGTACAATCTAGAATTTAAAATAAGTAAAGATTATAAAATCAAAGAAAAAATAACTAAAAGATATAAAAATAACAAACACTGAAAATATAATTTAACAAAATGCTTTTAAAAGAAAGAAAACAAATACTAAAGGCAATAAATAAAATCTGCACTTCAATCTACTTAAACTGAAGTTACATTTACTTAAAAAGACAAGAAAAATCCATTGCATTTAAAAATCTTTTACAGCTGAAATTGAATGAAAATAAGCAATATTTTCAGTAAAATAACGCCTGCATTTACAGATGGAGTAATTTTGAAATCACTTTCATCAATGTGATCATAAAACATGCTATATTTGATCATTTTATATACCAAATCACCACAGTGACAATGGTCCTGGATCAACATGAACTAATAATCCAGAACCAACATGGCAACACTTGCACTACAATCTTGCAAAAAATGTGTTAAAATGTGCTATAAAAAGGGGGCCCAACGGTGCTCCTATTCATTTTTATAATGAATTATGACAACCAAGGCAAACTTAGGACTCTAATATTATCTCTACCCTTTAATATTAGTGAAAAATATTCTAGCTCACTGCCAATCATACTTGTTCAGATAGTATACCAAGTAGCTCATATAGCTACAGCCCTGGGTAGATCCTTGACTACAAAGATATACAATGAATGACTTCAAGACATGCAGTTAAGGGTTTTGTTCAGTTTTACTAATTCACTTTGGAAAACCTTTTCAGTTTTTAGTTTATCTCGAATGAAGCGCAGAGGAATTGATAGATTCAGAAGAGCAGCATACTGAGCTCATGCGTGACCTAATTGCACCTTAGAGTTTTCAGGCTACAATGTGGATTTTCCAGTCCAGCAGACAACGCCTTCACTCCTGAATCCTGCAAGTTGTTGTTACCCAGGTCCAGCTCTCTGAGACCAGAGGACTGGGAGGTGAGAACTGAGGCCGGAGCCTCACAGCTTTTCTCTGATAGCTTGCAGACACTCAACCTGGAGAAAAAAAAAGAGCAAACAATGACATACATCTGTATGATTTTAGAATATATCGAATCAGTCTAACTACCGTGAACCTACAGAGCTTTGTTGGAGGCTTTGATCACTGGCAGCAGCCTCAGAAGAGCCTCCTCTGAAGCAGAGTATTTCTTAAGGTCAAACACGCCCAGATCTTTGTCTGATGACAGTAATACGAAGACCAGAGCTGACCACTGAGCAGGAGACAGTTTATCTGTGGAGAGACTTCCTGATCTCAAGCACATTTGGATCTCCTCTGTTAGAGAACAGTCCTTCAGCTCATTCAGACAGTGGAACAGATTGACGCTTCTCTCTGAACAGGTATTCTCCCTGATTTTACTCTTGATGTATTGGATTGTTTCCTGATGGGTGGATAAGCAACATCCTGTCTGAGTGAGCAGACCTTGAAGGAGAGCTTGATTGGCCTGCAGGTAAAGGCCTACGAAAAAGCGGAGGAACAAATCCAAGTGGCCATTTGGACTCTGTAAGGCTTTGTCGACCGCATTGTGGTGGAAACATTTCACTGCAGATTTTTGTGATGCTGGTGTGGAGCCCGGGCAGGCTGATTGCTCGTCCGTTAAGAGATCAACCCCGGAGTTGATGAATGTCAGATGGACATGGAGAGCTGCCAGAAACTCTTGAACACTCAGATGGACGAAGCAGAACATCTTGTCCTGGTACAGTCCTCTCTCCTCTTTAAAGATCTGTGTGAACACTCCTGAGTACACTGAGGCTGCTCTGATATCGATGCCACACTCCATCAGGTCTGATTCGTAGAAGATCAGGTTACCTTTCTGCAGCTGCTCAAAAGCCAGTTTTCCCAGTGACATGATCATCTTCCTGCTCTCTGGATTCCAGAGTGGATCCATCTCACTTCCTCCATCATACTTCATATTCTTCAGTTTAGACTGAACCACCAGGAAGTGGATGTACATCTCAGTCAGGGTTTGGGGCAGCTCTCCTCCCTCTCCTGTTTTCAACACATCCTCCAAAACTGTGGCAGTGATCCAGCAGAAGACCGGGATGTGGCACATGATGTGGAGGCTTTGTGATGTCTTGATGTGGGAGATAATTCTGCTGGCCAGTTCCTTGTCTCTGAATCTCTTCCTGAAGTACTCTTCCTTCTGTGGGTCAGTGAACCCTCTTATCTCTGTCACCATGTCAACACACTCAGGAGGGATCTGATTGGCTGCTGCAGGTCTTGTGGTTATCCAGAGGCGAGCTGAGGGAAGCAGGTTCCCCCTGATGAGGTTTGTCAGCAGCACATCCACTGAGGTGGACTCTGTAACATTGGTCAGGATCTCATTGTTGTGGAAGTCCAGAGGAAGTCGACACTCATCCAGACCATCAAAGATGAACACAACCTGGAAGTCCTCAAACCTGCAGATTCCTGCTTCTTTGGTTTCCCTAAAGAAGTGATGAACAAGCTCCACCAAGCTGTACCTCTTCTCTTTCAGCACATTCAGCTCTCTGAACGTGAATGGAAATGTGAACTGTATGTCCTGGTTGGCTTTGCCTTCAGCCCAGTCCAGTGTGAACTTCTGTGTTAAGACTGTTTTCCCAATGCCAGCCACTCCCTTTGTCATCACTGTTCTGATTGGTTCAGATCTTCCAGGCAAGGGTTTAAAGATGTCTTCACATCTGATCATTGCTTCAGGCCTCAGTGATTTCCTGGATGCTGTTTCAATCTGTCTGACCTCGTGTTCTTTATTGACCTCTCCAGTCCCTCCCTCTGTGATGTATAGCTCTGTGTAGATCTGATTCAGATGGGCTGGGTTTCCTGCTTTAGCGATCCCCTCAAACAAATACTTGACTTTGCCCTGTAGCTCAGACTTTAGTTGGCATTTGCAAAAGGTAGGAGTTTCTGAAAGAACATAAAACAAAAAACACCACCAAGTGGAAATTACAGTCAATGTAGAGGACTACAGTCCAACTAGTTGAGTGAAGTGTTATATGTTAGTGGAACAGCAGTGAACTGCTATAAGGTATATATTTGTACATGTAATGTCTCCCTCTTTCCATCCAGTTAAAGCTTTTAAAATCCACTTACTGCTCTCCAGCCAGTCAGCCAGCTCCTCCTGCTTCATCCTCCTCAGGAAGTGCAGTGTGATCTTCAGAAATGCCTCTCTGCTGTTCCTCCTCTGCTCCTCATCCTCACCGTCCAACACCTCCTCACCCTCTCCCTGCCTGCCTAAGCATTCTGGGTCATCTGGTCTCAGGACCGTCTGTAACTTCTTCAGCTCATTCTTCACAAAACTGACAATGTTCTCCTCAAGTAGCTGGAACAGAAAACAACACTAATTGATCATCATCAATACTAAAATTATGAAACACGCTGACAAATCCTTCCATTGGCTGATAACAGGTCTGCCCTTCACTGGCCTAAAATTCCCATTACTGAGACTTACATTAGATTTGTTTGTACATTTACACACCATAAATATGGAGTCCACGTCTGCTTGATGCTGAGCAGAATGACCGATGGGAAGCTCTGATGACTCCTGATCACCTCTGGAGAAAACGTGGCATGGCAAAAGAAACAGCTGTGAATGAAGAATCACTACATACCAAAAGTGACACAGCAGAGTGGAAACTGATCTACATCACTGGGGCAAAACCACTAAAATCACGAAATACACTATTCAGGACATAAACACTCACTATGTTGGTTCTGTAAGGAGTACTAAAAATGAGGTTCCAGGCATTATCAGTTATCATCACTCCATTTACCATCACTGACGGGTGTAGACTTGTACACAGTAGTGTTGCTTTCGTCAACGAAAATTATGACTAAATATCGTCAACGAACCTTTATCACGTTACGAAAACGAGACGAGACGCAACGTAAATGCTGGTCATGTGACGATAACTATAATTAAATATGTAATGCAATATTGTTGACGAATAAAAACAAGACTTTACAAAATAAAAACTCTGCTAAAATGTTTCTTCATTTTCGTCAACTAAAACGAGACGAGCCGAAATGTTAAAACGTTGTTTCGTCGTGTTTAGTCACGTTGTTATTATTATTTTGCAGTATGCGTCTCACTTCAGGGGCCGCATCAGATCGTACTGCGCAGGCGCAAGTGACGTCACTTCCTCAATCCCCACTCGCGGCATTATTTAGAATGCCGCGTTAACGCGGTAGGTTAGCGTTAACGACAGTCAACTGACTCAGAGAACGGGCCCGATGGCCGGCCAGCCGTCTTTGGTTGGTAAAGTAAATGTTTTAAATTCAAATCAGAGCGTCTTCCGTGTCTGGAATTGATGTATTCTTGAGTCTGTAGGGTAACAATAATATAATAATAAGACAACCTTGTTTGAATTGTGAAATGGGTTTGGCTAAAAGAAAATTTTGGTTTCGTCTATACTTCTAGGTACTTATACTACATTGACTGGGTTAAATAGAATTGCGTTACCAAAAAGAGACTAAAATACGATTTTCATTGACTAAAACTAGACTAAAATGTCATCAGTTTTCGTCGACTAAAACTAGACGAAAATAGTCACGGGTTGTGAATAAAACGCTCAGACTCTTAGTCGACTGAAACCTGACTAGACTAAAAGAGTATGAACGTGACTAAAACTAATAAAAACTAAAATGACAGCTTGACACAGAGACTAGACTAAGACTAAAATTAAAACAGGCTGCCAAAAACAACACTAGTATACAGTAACTGTATCACTCCTTACCTTCTATAAATAGAGTCGTGTCCATCTTTGAAACCAAGAGGCTGACCCATCGACTTTCCACTCATCGACACACAGCAGGGGACAGGCGAGTCTGGTCTGAGTAATGAAAATGCTTTTAATTAAATATTTTTGACTAAACTGAGGGAATTTTTGAGACCTAAACATTTGAATTTAAGAATGAAGACTGTGAAATACAATGTTCAGTGAAAAGTAAATATAGTACAGCAGCTAATGGAGTAAGCAGAGAAGGATTTGTATACAACCTGCACAAAAAAAGACCAAATCATCCTCATGACATTGTCATCATCGTTGTTATTCCATCTTAAATCCTTACCTTCTATAAATAGAGTCGTGTCCATCTTTGAAACCAAGAGGCTGACCCATCGACTTTCCACTCATCGACACACAGCAGGGGACAGGCGAGTCTGGTCTGAGTAATGAAAATGCGTTGAATTAAATATTTTTGACTAAACTGAGGGAATTTTTGAGACCTAAACATTTGAATTTAAGAATGAAGACTGTGAAATACAATGTTAGCATGACATTGTCATCATTGTTGTTATTCCATCTTAAATCCTTACCTTCTTTCAATAGAGTCGTGTCCATCTTTGAAACCAAGAAGCTGACCCATCGACTTTTCCCTCTTCATGGACACACAGCAGGGAACAGGTGAGTCTGGTCTCTGCTGGTGGATCCTGATAGAAAAAGACGTGTTAGACATACATTACACACACACACACACACCACAGCTCTGCTTTTCATTGATCCTCTCACAGCCTTTAGCCTGAAACACTTTAATCCCAGTATTTGTAGCAGTGGTGAAAGAAGCATTCTGATCATTTACTTCAGAAAAAGTAGCAAGTAGTAAAAGTCCTGCATTCAGAAATTTTAATATGAAAAGTGAAAGTACTCATTTTACACAATGGTCCCTGCCAGTGTTTCATTTGCAGTATTAGTAATGCACTGGTGTGTAATCAGAAGTCTAATGCTGTAGTTGGTGAAGTTACTGTTGAACGATATATCATGTTCTTAGAAACTGTGTAATGTGATGGAGCAGAAGTATAAAGTAGTATAAGATGGAAATTCTAAAGTGTAGTACAAGTACATCAAAATTATACTTCAGTAGCAACCAGAGAGAAAACCTTCTATTTTACAC